>NC_041390.1:153053596-153204992 GCF_002162155.2 Triticum dicoccoides
TCAAAAAAATAAAAGAAAATAAGTTTCCCATGTGATATGTGGTCTAATTGTTGGGAAAATTTACAAATGTGAATTTTGACTTTATTTGCAAAATCTCTCTGAAATTTGTAAAAATGGGCATAACTTTTGCATACTAACTCGGATGAAAAAGTTTTTTATATGAAAAATCATCTACTCGAAAAGATACATCCGAATTTAACGGGGGGAACCCCGTTAAACATTTTCAAAATCTTAAAAAACCTAATAGAAAAAAAGTTACGGGGCTTTTAAGATCTAGAGTGAAAAAAATCGAAAAAAATTCAAACAATGGGCAAACTATGGTCAAACAATGGTCAAACTAATTATTCTAGAATATTAGTGTTACTAAATAATTATTTCAGTTATTTCAATTTTGGTCAAATCTGGTCAAACTGTGGTCAAACAATGGTCAAACTAATTATTCAAGAAATATTAGTGTTACTAAATAATTATTGTTTTTTAAAACAATAGTTTCAATATAAAACTATGAAATGTGTCACTTCATGCTCAAGCAAAATTCCTGAAGGTTATTAGGATTGACATCTTAGTATTGTCAGGAAAACAACAAGTGCAGACTTGGAGCGAGGGAGAATAGAACCCAGAAGTTAAGCGTGCTCAGGCTGGGGGAGTGGGAGGATGGGTGACCGTTCGAGAAGTTAGATGATTTGGAATGATGAGGGGTGATTAGAGGATAAATTGAGAAGTGATGAGGGGTGGTGATTACAGACTAGAGGTTAAAATAATTCAGAAATTTGAAAATCAAAAAAATTTCAAAAAAAATTATTTCAAAAAAAATCATAAAATTTCCTTTAGTTTGGTGTTACCAACCGGGACTAAAGGTGGTGCTCCACGTGGCCGCGCCCTTTAGTCCCGGTTCTGGATTGAACCGGGACTAAAGGGAGAGGCATTAGTACCGACCCTTTAGTCCCGGTTCCAGAACCGGGACTAAAGGCCCTTATGAACCGGGACTGAAGGCCCTTTTTCTACTAGTGGATGCTTATGCAGAAAAATACGGTCTTGGTTGTACATGATGCAAGAGTAATAGCTTCGCTGCAGATGGCTCCAAAATCTGTCAGCGGTGATCTTGGGCTTCGTGTACGGGTTCTTGGCGCTGTCAAAGAAGGTATTATGCTCTCTGAAGCTGAGCATGCTGAATGAGCCCTGTGTTGTGACATCACTTGGAAGCCTTGGCAGTCTTTGCTTTGGCTTCTGAACTTGAGGCCTCTGCTCCACATGATAATCATATTGTGGACCGGGAGCAGTGGGTGGAACCATGATGGGCCATCTGACAGTCACCAACTCACCATGATTGAACGCATGTTCCATAGTATGAGGCCTTGGAGGGGGAACAATGCCATCAGAGATGATTGGCGTCACAGTGGTGTTAGTATTCATATTGGCTTCGGGCTCCACATTATCTTCAGCCATGACTGAGACATTGGCTTCAGTGGCGTTGTTGGCGGCAGCCTCAGTGTTTTCAACCTCCATCTGTTCAACAACTGAAGGGTCAGGCACGATCACATTCTCTTCAAGAATGACTGGATCACTGGCAGGGGGTGTGGCTTCTCTTTCTTCTTCTCGATCTTCTTCTTTTTCTTCCTCGACTGATGCAGTCGGAATGTCTTCAGCAGCTTTGGCTTCAGACTCAGAGGCAGACGCAGAAGGAGTGGCTTCAGGAAACACTTGACATGCTATTGAGCTAGTGTGTTGCACTTCTTCTTCTGGAATGCTTGACATGGAGACCTGTGGCCCGAGGCCTTTGCGAAGCCTGTGAAACGCTGGCGACGCCTTTGGAGAAGGAGTGGTCTCCATGTAGTTGTCATCATCAAGCACCGAAGAGGTGTGATATGTCTCCAACGTATCTATTATTTTTGATTGTTCCATGCTATTATATTATCCATCTAGGATGTTTTATATGCATTCATATGCTATTTTATATGATTTTTGGGACTAACCTATTAACCTAGAGCCCAGTGCCAGTTTCTATTTTTCCTTGTTTTTGAGTATCACAGAAAAGGAAACCAAACAGAGCCCAATTGACCTGAAACTTGACGGAGCTTATTTTTGGCCAGAAGAAGGCCATGGAGTAAAAGAGTTGGGCCAGAAGAGTCCCGGGCTGCCCACGAGGGTGGGGGGCGCGTCCACCCCCTGGGCGCGCCTCCCTGCCTCGTGGACAGCCCGGAGACCCCCCCTGACTTGTTCTCGACGCCAAAACCTCTTATATATACAGAAACTTCCAGAAAGAAACCTAGATCAGAAGTTTCGCCGTCAGAAGCCTCCGTAGCCACCGAAAACCAATCTAGACCCGTTCCGGCACCCTGCTAGAGGGGGAATCCCTCTCCGGTGGCCATCTTCATCATCCCGTCGCTCTCCATGACAAGGAGGGAGTAGTTCACCCTCGGGGCTGAGGGTATGTACCAGTAGCTATGTGTTTGATCTCTCTCTCTCTCTCTCTCGTGTTCTTGATATTGCACAATCTTGATGTATCCCGAGCTTTGCTATTATAGTTGGATCTTATGATGTTTCTCCCCCTCTACTCTCTTGTGATGGATTGAGTTTTCCCTTTGAAGTTATCTTATCGGATTGAGTCTTTAAGGATTTGAGAACACTTGATGTATGTCTTGCATGTGCTTATTTGTGGTGACAACGGGATATCATGTGATCCACTTGATGTATGTTTTGGTGATCAACTTGCGAGTTCCGTGACCTCGTGAACTTATGCATAGGGGTTGGCACAAGTTTTCGTCTTGACTCTCCGGTAGAAACTTTGGGGCACTCTTTGAAGTTCTTTGTGTTGGTTGAATAGATGAATCTGAGATTGTGTGATGCATATCGTATAATCATACCCACGGATACTTGAGGTGACATTGGAGTATATAGGTGACATTAGGGTTTTGGTTGATTTGTGTCTTAAGGTGTTATTATAGTACAAACTCTATGATAGATCGATTAGAAAGAATAACTTTGAGGTGGTTTCATACCCTACAATAATCTCTTCGTTTGTTCTCTGCTATTAGTGACTTTGGAGTGACTCTTTGTTGCATGTTGAGGGATAGTTATATGATCTAGTTATGTTATTATTGTTGAGAGAACTTGCACTAGTGAAAGTATGAACCCTAGGCCTTGTTTCAAAGAATTGTAATACCGTTTGTGCTCACTTTTATCATTAGTTACCTTGCTGTTTTTATATTTTCAGATTACAAAAACCTATACTACCATCCATATTGCACTTGTATCACCATCTCTTCGCCGAACTAGTGCACCTATACAATTTACCATTGTATTGGTGAAAGTGCAACTATCCCTAGGTGGTTTTGGTAATTCATAACAACATATAGCTCATTGAGCTAATGCTATTCCAAGATGATTATTTCAGGAAAGCTCAATGATTGGCATGGCATGGATGTGAAAGTGGAACCCTCAAAATGCTAAGGACAAAGGATTGGCTCAAGCTCAAAAGCTCAAGACTCTTCATTTTATATTTTAGTGATCCAAGATCACATTGAGTCTTTAGAAAAAGCCAATACTATTAAGGAGGGATGAGGTGTTGCTTAATGAGCCTCTTGCTTCATGTGCTTAGTGATATGCTCCAAAACCCTCAACTACTTTCCCATATCCACATATGACCTAAACCCTAAGCCAAACTCGGTCCTACCGATTCTTCCTATCCGGCGCCACCGAGTTTCACTTGTCATTAGCCACTGCCAAACCCTAGCAATTCGGTTCTACCGATAAGGATCTCGGTCTCACCGAGATGGGGTTGCAAACTCTCTGTTTCCCTTTCGTAACTTTTCGGTCTTACCGAAAGAGCGAATCGGTCCCACCAAGATTGCAATGTAAACTCAGTGTTTCCCCTTTGTAACTTTTCGGTCTCACCGAGTTCCACTCGGTCTCACCGAAAGAGCAAATCGGTCCCACCGAGTTTGCCTGACCAACTCTCTGGTTAGCTAATTACCAAATTCGGTCACACCGAGTTTGTGTAATCGGTCTCACCGAGATTACGTTATGCCCAAACCTTAACCGAATCGGTCCTACCGAGTTGCATGTCAGTCCCACCGAAATTCCTAACGGTCACTAGGTTTACTATTTCGGTCAGACCGAGTTTTCTGATTCGGTCCCACCGAGATTGGTAAATTGTGTAACGGTTGGATTTTGTGTGGAGGCTATATATACCCCTCCACCTCCATCTCATTACAAGTGAGAGCCATCAGAACACACACACCATTCCAACTCATATGTTCTGAGAGAGAACCACCTACTCATGTGTTGAGATCAAGACATTCCATTCCTACCATATGAATCTTGATCTCTAGCCTTCCCAAGTTGCTTTCCACAAAAACCCTCTTTCCACCAAATCCAAATCCTATGAGAGAGAGTTGAGTGTTGGGGAGACTATCATTTGAAGCACAAGAGCAAGGAGTTCATCACCTACACACCATTTGTTACTTCTTGGAGAGTGGTGTCTCCTAGATTGGCTAGGTGTCACTTGGGAGCCTCCGACAAGATTGTGGAGTTGAACCAAGGAGTTTGTAAGGGCAAGGAGATCGCCTACTTCGTGAAGATCTACCACTAGTGAGGCAAGTCCTGTGTGGGCGATGGCCATGGTGGGATAGACAAGGTTGCTTCTTCGTGGACCCTTTGTGGGTGGTTGCTTCTTCGTGGACCCTTCGTGGGTGGAGCCCTGTGTGGACTCGCGCAACCGTTGCCCTTGGGTGGAGCCCTGTGCGGACTCGCGCAACCGTTACCCTTCGTGGGTTGAAGTCTCCATCAACGTGGATGTAGGATAGCACCACCTATCCGAACCACGGGAAAAACATCCGTGTCTCCAATAGCGTTTGAATTCTCCAAACCCTTCCCTTTACATTCTCGCAAGTTGCATGCTTTACTTTCCGCTGCCCATAAACTCTTTGCATGCTTGCTTGAGTGATGTGATGATTGCTTGACTTGTCCTAAATTAGCTAAAATCTGCCAAGAACTAAAATTGGGAAAAGGTTAAGTTTTATTTGGTCAAGTAGTCTAATCACCCCCCTCTAGACATACTTCGATCCTACAAGTGGTATCAGAGCTTTGGTCTCCATTTGCTTGATCTCCATAGCTTTTGGTGGTCATAGCCTTGGTTTCACAACCTAGGAGAGTATGGCGTCTAGCGAGGGAAATTATCACCGTAGAGGTCCTTACTTTGATGGTACTAATTTTGCTAGTTGGAAGCATAAAATGAAAATGCATATTCTTGGACATAACCCCGCTGTTTGGGCTATTGTGTGTGTTGGTTTGCAAGGTGACTTCTTTGACGGGAGAGAACCAAACCGTGAAGCTACCGCGGATGAGTTGAAGATGTTGCAATACAATGCTCAAGCTTGTGATATTCTCTTCAACGGATTGTGCCCCGAAGAATTCAACAAAATCAGCCGCCTTGAGAATGCAAAGGAAATTTGGGACACTTTGATTGATATGCACGAAGGTACCGACTCCGTCAAGGAATCCAAGTTGGATGTGCTTCAAAGCCAACTTGACAAGTTCAAGATGAAGGATGGTGAAGGTGTCGCTGAAATGTACTCTAGGCTTGCTCTCATCACAAATGAGATTGCCGGCTTAGGAAGTGAAGAGATGACCGATAGATTCATCATCAAGAAGATCCTAAGAGCCTTGGATGGAAAATATGATACCGTGTGCACATTGATCCAAATGATGCCCAATTACAAAGATCTCAAGCCAACGGAGGTGATTGGAAGAATTGTTGCTCATGAGATGTCACTTAAGGATAAAGAGGAACTTCACAATAAATCAAGTGGTGCCTATAAAGCCTCATGTGAAGCCCCTACATCATCAAGTGAGAAACAAGACTTCAATGAAGAATTGAGCTTAATGATGAAGAACTTCAACAAGTTCTACAAGAGTAGAAGCAAAGATAGAAGCTCCAAGTCAAGGTCCTACAATGACAAAAGATCCTCTAGTAGAGAGCGAAACTGTTACAATTGTGGAAGACCCGGACACTATTCCAATGAGTGTACGGCTCCCTACAAGAGAAGAGAAGATTCTCCAAAAAGAAGAAGCAAAGGATCACCACCAAGAAAGAGAAGGAGTAAAGATGATCGTTATGAACGAAGATACTCACGGAGAAGCAAGGATTCGGAAAGGAAGGAAAAATCATCAAGGAGCTACACAAGACGAAGACATCAAGCTCATGTTGGTGAATGGGTATCCGGCTCCGACTCCGACAGCCACTCCGAGACAAGTTATCACTCCGACTCCGAAGATACTCAAGATGAAGGTGTTGCCGGTCTAGCACTTGTGTCAACCAACTCCTACGACATATTTGACTCACCAAATGAAGGAATTGGAAGATGCTTCATGGCCAAAGGTCCTAAGGTAACACACCCCGAGTATGTTGATTTCAATAGTGATGAAGATGACTTGTTAGGTGATGATTTGCTTGGTGACAACTCTAGTGATGAATACTATGATGAAAGACCAATTAATCATGCTAACACGAGTGACAATGATAAGGAGAAGATTGAGGCTCTAACTAAAGAACTAAAAACTCTTAAGTTAGCTCATGACACTATCTTCGAAGATCATCGAGAACTTTTAAGAGCTCATGAGAAACTACGCTTTGAAAAGCTCAATCTTGAACAAGAGCATGAGTTCTTAAAGGCAATCAATGATGATCTCCGCAAGAAAAGTTCTTCTTACATTGCCAAGCGTTTACACTTATCCACTTACATGCCTCAAGTCAAGTCTAACAAGAAAGATTCTTCCTCTAGTAGTAACAATGATCATGCTAAATCCAATATTGTTGCTTCTAGTAGTTCTCTTGATTCCACTAATGATTCTCTTAGCCAAGTTACACTTGAGCAAGAAAATAGCTTATTGAAGGGAATTATAGAGAAGGGAGTGTACAAAAGCCTTGCCGGGAGTAAGCAATTCGAGGAAATTGTGCGCAAGCAAGGAATGCACCGGAAGAATCAAGGTGTTGGTTTTGAACGAAAGTTCAATGACAATGGAGTGGAATGGGAAGAAGATCAATACCCCAAGACAAAGTTTGTCCCTCAACAAGAGAAGTATACTTATTTCAAGGGGACACAAGCTCAAGATGATCTTCCACCACAAGACTACGAGCAAAAAGGCAAGGACAAGCTTCAAGAGGAAATTGATGCATTTGAAGAAGCTCCTAAGACCTTAGTCAAGTGGATTCCCAAGACTACTTCAAGTTCCACTTCATCAAGTATGACTACAACTCCAAGGATTCCCATCAAGATGATGTGGATCCAAAAGAAGAAGAACTAGAGAGTTCTTGAGGGTGACTCCGCCAACATACTTCACTCTTATCATTTTGGCAAGAACAAGTGCAATCAACTTCCACATCTTGCACTAGTTCAAGGAGTCACAAACCCTCTTGTTGGTAAGACAAGGGACAAGGTAACCTAAAAGTTTTCATGGACATCATCTTTTGTGTGCATCACTCTATGTCTATGGATATCCTTGTTTGTTCCCTGTGGGACTAACCCATGTAGGTATTGAAAGTGCAATTCACTCAAATGGATAGCTCCAAGAGATCTACATCAACATTGAGCATCCACATCTTCAATATCTACATGAAGTCATCATCGACAAAACCCAAGGTTAGTTCATCCCTCTTAGGGGGGATATCACATCTAGGGGGAGCTTTACTCTAAGACTTGAGCTAAAGCAACTCTAAAGATGTGAACACAACAATGCTTTATGTAAAAGTGGTAACCCCACTTGAGCTTAAACGATGAGTATGACCTATGATCAAGTGTTCTCACTTGACTCCTAAGTCAATGTACTCATATATAGATGACCTAGTCATGGCAAATTGCTTGATAAATGCTAGAATTGGTTGTGCATGCCTTGCCACATATTTCATTTGCCATCTTATTGTGTGAGCATGCTGACTGCATATTTTACTCATTCGAGGACATCCACTTGTTGTTTTGATTGCTTGGTTTTATCCTCTTTTGCCAAGTGGATGGACAAGAATGCCTAAGAACGTCCTCTAGCTATCTATGCTCTTCTCGTCTCAAACTCTATTCATGCCGCATCACAAAATTTGATCAAGTTAGATTCGAACCACTCTGTGTGAGGAGTGCTCGGAGTCCCCGATTCGTCATAGACTTAAACTTCCAAAACCTCTTTATGATTCTCGGTCTGACCGATACTCCACTTTCGGTCCTACCAAGATCATTAAGTTGATCTAGGTTTTCGATCTCGGTGCAACCGATTTGAACCTTTCGGTCACACCGAGTTTCAGTAACTGCACGCAGTTATGAATCTCGGTGCCACCGAGTTGTTCCACTCGGTCACACCGACAGGGTCGGGCTATATATCACAGGCAAAATTTGGAAATTTCTCCGAACCCCTTCGCCCGCGCGATAGCCTGCTCTGCCCTTGAGGTCTCCGGATCATCTTCTCACCGCCAGCAGCCTCCAGTCGCTGGTCTCCGTCGCCGTCAACGGGAATTCTGCCCCGCCGTTGCCGCCGTAGCAAGTCCCCGCCGAACTAGGGTATGGACTTGATCTTTGTGCTATTCCTCAATCTGATTCCTAGCACATTGTGATCATATTGTTTCTAGCCACGTTTGATAAACTTCTATCCAGTCAAAACGCTCATAGATTAGGTTTGATTCGAAAATTCTAGGTTTAGGTTTCCACCGAAACTATCTCGGACCCACCGAGTTGAAAAACTCGGTCCCACCGATTTGGCTTATGCCATTGCACAAGTGAGACTCGGTCTGACCGATAATTACTTATCGGTGTGACCGATTTTTGAACTCAGTGAAACCCTAGCAGTCTCGGTGCCACCGAACTGTGACTCGGTCCTACCGAGTTCACTAGTTTAGGTTCCAAAACTGCTTCGGTATCACCGAGTTTGAAAATCGGTAGATCTGAGATGATTTCAGTGGGAAACTAAAACTAAGTTTTTGGATCATTCTTTTTGCAAAAATCTCTGCATTTTGTGATGCTCATCCACTCTATCTCCTCTATAATCTATTCACAGGGTCAGCAGTCAGTTTGCAGCATGTCAGACCAGAGTGATAGCCAGAATCTGTCAGAGTAGCAAGTGGTGATGAGTGAGGGCACTAGTCCCTCCAGTTCATCTGATGAAGGCAGCAGGAGCACTCCTAGCAATTTGCCAAAGGCTGCCACGAGACAAAGGAAGAAGAAAACTTCAGACTCTGAAGATGAGGACTATGTGGCAGAGGAAGAGGCCACTTCCAAGAGAATTGAACTAGCTCAAGGCACTAAGCCAGGTCTGAAAATCAAAAGGCCAGCAGGCAGGCAGCCCATGTCAAAGGCTAGAACCTCAACTGAGAAGCCCACTTCACAAGAGCCAGCTGCAGCTGAGGGCAAGAAAAGGAAGGCGAGGGTGAAGAAGACCGTGGCTAGAGTGCTTGGCAAAGCTTCCATCATGGAAGAGGAAGAGGAAGAAGAGGCAGCTGCACCAGCGCCCAAGGCACCCAAGCTAATGGGAGATGCCATAAGGTCAGGGGAGCTGCATCCAAGCCCAAGGAAGCACCTAAGGCTGCATCTAAGCCTAAGAGTGCACCAAAGAGAAACACAAGAAGCATCCCAGCCACTGAGAAGAACAAGGCCCCAGTGCCTGAAGCTGCAGAGGAAGAGGAAGAGAATGTCCTTTAGAAGCTCAAGCCCAAGATCCCAGACCACAACGATGCTCATCCTGTGGCTGAGGATATGAAGCTCAGGAGAGACTCAGGGCTCAGGAAGTGGAGAGAAGTAGATCCATATGCTTCTAGGAGAAGGACTGCAGTGGACTACAGGTTTCATACCAAGGAGCAGCAGGATTTCTATGAGACAATGCTACTTGACAAGAAGCCAATTGTATGTGACATGAGATGGGTCGACTGGACCTATATCAAGGACAATGAAGAGTACTACCCTGGAGTATTTGACAGCTTTAGTGCATGTGGAGTTGCAGACTTTGTTGGGCAGAAGCTCACAAAGTGGAATGAGGAGCTAATCATGCAATTCTACCCCACAGCACACTTTTATCCGGATGGCAGGATCACATGGATGTCAGAGGGTACAAGGTACCACTCTACTGTTGAGGAATGGGCGAAGCTGATCAATGCCCCAGAGGAGCAAGTAGATGACTTGGACATTTATGCCAAGAAAAAGATGGACCACAACTCCATGTCCAACATGTACAAGGAGATTCCGAATGAAGCACTTGACACGTTCAAGTTTGGCTCAGTGCATTATCTGCTATCAAGATTGCCTATGATCAACTGGATCCTTAGGCACACCCTTCTGCCCAAGTCTGGAGATCACAAGATGATCAGAGGTCACGCGATCAATTTGCTTCATGTCTTTGACGTGCCTCAAAAATTCAAAGTCATGAGCCTCATAGTGGAAACAATCAAAAGGACTGCGGCAGATCAGAAGAGGAGCTGTGGATATGCCCCTCAGATTCAGGAGCTCATCAACTCCAAGATGGGCACGGGCGTATATTTGTTGGATAAGGAACACCTGCCCATCCGTCCAGATTTCCAAGATAATCAAGTTGTTATGACTGAGAATGAACCATCATCTGCCCATGCACAAGCTCAGAAGGAGAAGGCGAAGAAGGAGAAAGCTGCCAGGATGCCTACTCAAGCGGAGGCATCTGATTACTTCCTGAAAACCAAACAAGAGCAGCTTGGTTACCTGATTGCGTCCACCCTGCGGATTGAGCAGAGTATAGCCACCCTGACTCAGAACCAGGCGAGTTTAGAGAGGATCATGGAACAGAGGTTCTATGACTTGGACATCAAGGTGACAGAGATACAGACTGCCGTGGAGCAGCTCCAGGAGGACATGAATGAGAGGAGAGGCAGGACCACGACTGATGCTTTTGCGAGGGTGCCACGAGGTCCGAGGTCGTCTGCACTGCCAGTTGCTGACACCAGAGCTACAACGTCTACACCAGCCACAGCCTCAGTTCCACCAGCTCCAGCATCCACTTCAGCCTCGACTCCGACCACGTCTACCGAAGGCTTCGTCCTTGGAGTGCTCCGGACTCCACCACCACCTGAAGATCAAGCCTGAGCGTCGATCTAGTGCTATGCATTTTCTAGGAACTTTTTGGTAACTTGTTGCCAAAGGGGGAGAAGATGTATAGATCATAGGCTTCGAGAGAGAGAGTGTTGCTTTTCTCTCTTGCTTTATTTGGTGGTTTTTCGAACTTATCTGCTTTTGAGTGCTTGATACTACGTCATTATTTGTGAGACATTGATGATCATGTGTTTGATCATAAGCTACACTTAATGCTTTCTTAATGCCATTACCCTATCTATCTTGTGTGATCATTCATTATTCTTGGTGATGAGTGCATGTATTTCATTCTTATCATTTTGAGTGCTCCACCAAGATGTATGTGACATGGAAGAGTAACCCATGACTCTAACTCTTTGTGCATTTGCAGTCCAAAGCAAATTTTAAATATGCACAAATTTAGGGGGAGCTCTTACTTATCACATACTTCTCAAAGCGATGATATATTTCATGCTTATTATCATTTGTCGAAGCTTTGATCTATATGTTATCATAAATTACCAAAAAGGGGAGATTGAAAGTGCAACTATCCCTAGGTGGTTTTGGTAATTCATAACAACATATAGCTCATTGAGCTAATGCCATTCCAAGATGATTATTTCAGGAAAGCTCAATGATTGGCATGGCATGGATGTGAAAGTGGAACCCTCAAAATGCTAAGGACAAAGGATTGGCTCAAGCTCAAAAGCTCAAGACTCTTCATTTTATATTTTAGTGATCCAAGATCACACTGAGTCTTAGGAAAAGCCAATACTATTAAGGAGGGATGAGGTGTTGCTTAATGAGCCTCTTGCTTCATGTGCTTAGTGATATGCTCCAAAACCCTCAACTACTTTCCCATATCCACATATGACCTAAACCCTAAGCCAAACTCGGTCCTACCGATTCTTCCTATCCGGCGCCACTGAGTTTCACTTGTCATTAGCCACTGCCAAACCCTAGCAATTCGGTTCTACCGATAAGGATCTCGGTCTCACCGAGATGGGGTTGCAAACTCTCTGTTTCCCTTTCGTAACTTTTCGGTCTTATCGAAAGAGCGAATCGGTCCCACCGAGATTCTAATGTAAACTCAGTGTTTCCCCTTTGTAACTTTTTGGTCTCACCGAGTTCCACTCGGTCTCACCGAAAGAGCAAATCGGTCCCACCGAGTTTGCCTGACCAACTCTCTGGTTAGCTAATTACCAAATTCGGCCACACCGAGTTTGTGTAATCGGTCTCACCGAGATTACGTTATGCCCAAACCTTAACCAAATCGGTCCTACCGAGTTGCATGTCAGTCCACCGAAATTCCTAACGGTCACTAGGTTTACTATTTCGGTCAGACCGAGTTTTCTGATTCGGTCCCACCGAGATTGGTAAATTGTGTAATGGTTGGATTTTGTGTGGAGGCTATATATACCCCTCCACCTCCTTCTCATTACAAGTGAGAGCCATCAGAACACACACACCATTCCAACTCATATGTTCTGAGAGAGAACCACCTACTCATGTGTTGAGATCAAGACATTCCATTCCTACCATATGAATCTTGATCTCTAGCCTTCCCAAGTTGCTTTCCACAAAAACCCTCTTTCCACCAAATCCAAATCCTATGAGAGAGAGAGTTGAGTGTTGGGGAGACTATCATTTGAAGCACAAGAGCAAGGAGTTCATTACCTACACACCATTTGTTACTTCTTGGAGAGTGGTGTCTCCTAGATTGGCTAGGTGTCACTTGGGAGCCTCCGACAAGATTGTGGAGTTGAACCAAGGAGTTTGTAAGGGCAAGGAGATCGCCTACTTCGTGAAGATCTACCACTAGTGAGGCAAGTCCTGTGTGGGCGATGGCCATGGTGGGATAGACAAGGTTGCTTCTTCGTGGACCCTTTGTGGGTGGTTGCTTCTTCGTGGACCCTTCGTGGGTGGAGCCCTGTGTGGACTCGCGCAACCGTTGCCCTTGGGTGGAGCCCTGTGCGGACTCGCGCAACCGTTACCCTTCGTGGGTTGAAGTCTCCATCAACGTGGATGTAGGATAGCACCACCTATCCGAACCACGGGAAAAACATCCGTGTCTCCAATAGCGTTTGAATTCTCCAAACCCTTCCCTTTACATTCTCGCAAGTTGCATGCTTTACTTTCCGCTGCCCATAAACTCTTTGCATGCTTGCTTGAGTGATGTGATGATTGCTTGACTTGTCCTAAATTAGCTAAAATCTGCCAAGAACTAAAATTGGGAAAAGGTTAAGTTTTATTTGGTCAAGTAGTCTAATCACCCCCCCTCTAGACATACTTCGATCCTACAATTGGGTGTGTTGGGGACACAAGAGACTCTTTGTGATTTGGTTGCAGGGTTGTTTGAGAGAGACCATCTTCGTCCTACGCCTCCCACGGATTGATAAACCTTAGGTCATCCACTTGAGTGAAATTTGCTACTGTCCTACAAACCTCTGCACTTGGAGGCCCAACAAAGTCTACAAGAAGAAGGTTGTGTAGTAGACATCAAGCTCTTTTCTGGCGCCGTTGTCGGTGAGGTGAGTGCTTGAAGGTATATGTTTAGATCTTGTAATCGAATCTTTTAGTTTCTTGTTTTATCATTAGTTTAGTTTATAAAAGAAAACTACAACAAAAATGGAATTGAGGGTACCTCATATGCTTCATCTTTTTAATATCTTTCATGAAAATCAGGATTCCGATAATTGTGCCAAAGTGTTAGAAGAAGAATGCATGAGAATGTTTGGCACTAAATCTTTGAATCATGAGCATGTTTCAATGTTATTAGTATGAACTCTTTGAATATCCATAGTACTAATGATGATTGCACTAGTCATGATGAAAATTTCTCTTATAAGCATGTCAACTTTTGTGGAATACCTAGAGCTTGCAAGCACACACCAAATAGGGAAGATAGATTTCGCAAGAGGCATAAGTATTTGGAAACTAAATGGTTGCAAGAAAGGCTAGATGATTGTGCTGAAAGATTCAATATTTATCGCCATCCTTGTGAACTTTGCAATGAACATGGTCATTTAAAGCTCCAATGCTATTTGTTTCATGATCAAATCATGTCCAAAAATTGTGATAACTTGATTACCCTTGAGCATCATAAAGAGCTTAGTCTTCTTTTGGGGTATGAAGAAATGAAACGTATAACTGAGGGTATTCCAAAATTTAATCTTGATAGATTTCTTGATTTTGATCTAGAAGAAATTTATATGTATTGTGCGGTGAATTGCATTGAGAATCCTTATATTTCCAATTACATAAAGTCAAGAAAACAAATAGAAAATGAAGATAATACTAATGAAAGGGAAGAGATTTCCCCATATCCTCCTATTCTTTCTTATGATGAATCAGGTAACGGGGAGGAGCTTTCTATTCAACCAATCTCACTAATAAAGAGCTCCAAAAGAGGAATAAACCCACACATGATGTGAAGAAGAAAAGAAAAGATGGAGAAGTAAAGATAAAGAGGTATTCCTCCCAAATGATGTTGCTCCTATTACTCCTTGTGATGATGATAATTGCTATACTATTGGTGCTATCCATACTATTAATGATGAGAGTGATTATGATATGAAAAGGCCCAAGCTTGGGGATGCTATGTTTTATGAAGATGATATGTTTGAGAATGTATTTGTTGCAATTAATGTTTGTCCCAAGCTTGGGGATGCTATGTTTTATGAATATGATATGTTTAACCTCCCAAGTTTTGATATGCAAATTTATTATGATGATAGCATGCCTCCTATTTATGATGATTATATTGATGAAAGTGGGTTTGGAAGAGTGTCAACTTTAGGAAGTAATGATCCCACTATTTTCGAGGGTGTTGAATCTTATTGTGACAATTATGAAAGTGTATTTGGAGAGGTCATGACTTTATTTAGTAATGATTCCACTATCTTGCAAGAGGTTTCAATTGATTATGATAAGAACAAAGTTGCTACTTATGATGATTATTGTGATGACACATATGATATAAAAAGTAGTGATGATTATATTAAAACTTGTCATGATTATGATTACCCCTTTCTAGAACATTACTCTTTTAATGTGGAAACAATTTGTAGTATTCGAGTTTCTTATGATACTCCCACTATTCCGAATGAGAAGAATTTTGTTTATGTGGAGAGTAGTAAATATTCTATGCTTGTGGATCATGAAAAGAATGCTTTATGTGATAGTTATATTTTTGAATTCATTCATGATTCTACTGAAAATTATTATGAGGGAGGAATATATATGCTTGTAGGAGTTGCAATAATATCAAGTTTCCTCTCTATGTGTTGAAAATCTTGAAGTTATGCTTGTTTTGCTTTCCTATGCAAGTTGATTCTTGTTCCCATAAGTTGTTTGCTCACAAAATCACTATGCATAGGAAGTGGGTTAGACTTAAATTTTCTAGTCATATTCTTCATGATGTTCTCTTTATGTTTCAATTCTTATCCTTTATGTGAGCATCATTGAAATCATCATGCCTAGCTAGGGGCGTTAAACGACATCGCTTGTTGGGAGGCAACCCAATTTTATTTTTGTTATTTGATTTTTGATCCTGTTTATAATAAATAATTCATATAACCCCTGTTTAGATGTGGTTTTATATTTTAATTAGTGTTTGTTCCAAGTAGAACCTTTGGGAAGACTTGGGGAAAGTCTTTGCGATCTTGCTGTAAAAAACAGAAACTTTAGCGCTCACGAGATTGCTGCTATTTTTTACTGGAGAGTGATATTTAGTTGATTCCTTTTGGATATGATTAATAGATAATTTCCTCACGCCAGCAATTTATTTAAGAATTTTTGGGGTTCCAGAAGTATACGTTTGATACAGATTACTACAGACTGTTCTGTTTTTGACAGATTCTGTTTTCTATGTGTTGTTTGCTTATTTTGATGAATCTATGAGTAGTATCGGAGGGTATGAACCATAGAGAAGTTGGAATATAGTAGATATTACAACAATGTAAATAAAGAATTAGTTCATTACAGTACCTTAAGTGGTGGTTTGTTTTCTTTTACTAACGGAGCTCATGAGATTTTCTGTTTAAGTTTTGTATTGTGAAGTTTTCAAGTTTTGGGTAAAGATTCGATGGACTATGGAATAAGGAGTGGTAAGAGCCTAAGCTTGGGGATGCCCAAGGCACTCCAAGGTAATATTCAAGGACAACCAAGATCCTAAGATTGGGGATGCCCCAGAAGGCATCCCCTCTTTCGTCTTCGATTCATCGGTAACTTTACTTGGAGCTATATTTTTATTCACCACATGATATGTGTTTTGCTTGGAGCGTCAATTTATTTTATTTTGTTTTGCTTTCTGTTTGAATAAAATACCAAGATCTGAAATTCTTAAATGTTAGAGAGTCTTCACATAGTTGCATAATTATTCGACTACTCATTGATCTACACTTACATCTTTCGGAGTAGTTTGTCGTTTGCTCTAGTGCTTCACTTATATCCTTTTAGAGCACGGCGGTGGTTTTATTTTGAAGAAATAGATGAACTCCCATGCTTCACTTATATTATTTCGAGAGTCTTTAGAACAGCATGGTAATTTGCTTTGGTGATGAATTTAGTCCTAATATGATAGGCATCCAACAGGGACATAATAAAAACTTTCATATAGAGTGCATTGAAATACTATGATAAGGTTGATACTTGATGATTGTTTTTAGATATGAAGATGGTAATATTAGAGTCGTGCTAGTTATGTAGTTGTGGATTTGAGAAATACTTGTGTTGAGGTTTGCAAGTCCCGTAGCATGCACGTATGGTAACCGTTGTGTGACAAATTTGAAGCATGATGTGTTTCTTTGATTGTCTTCCTTATGAGTGGCGGTCGGGGACAAGCGATGGTCTTTTCCTACCAATCTATCCCCTAGGAGCATGCGTGTAATGATTGGTTTTTGATGACTTGTAGATTTTTGCAATAAGTATGTGAGTTCATTATGACTAATGTTGAGTCCATGGATTATACGCACTCTCACCCTTCCATCATTGCTAGCCTCTTCGGTACCGTGCACTGCCCTTTCTCACCTCGAGAGTTGGTGCAAACTTCGGCGGTGCATCCAAACCCCGTGATATGATACGCTCTATCACACATAAAACTCCTTATATATTCCTCAAAATAGCCACCATACCTACCTATTATGGCATTTCCATAGCCATTCTGAGATATATTGCCATGCAACTTTCCACTGTTCCCTTTATTATGACACACTTCATCATTGTCATATTGCCTTGCATGATCATGTAGTTGACATCGTATTCGTGGCAAAGCCACCATTCATAATATTTTCATACATGTCACTCTTGATTCATTGCCCATCCCGGTACACCGCCGGAGGCATTCATATAGAGTCATACTTTGTTCTAGTATCGAGTTGTAATCATTGAGTTGTAAATAAATAGAAGTGTGATGATCATCATTAATAGAGCATTGTACCAAATAAAAAAAGAAAAAAAGAAAGGCCAAAAAAGAAGGCCCGAAAAAAAGAAATAAAAAGAAGAAATAAAAAGGGGCAATGATACTATCCTTTTTCCACACTTGTGCTTCAAAGTAGCACCATGATCTTTATGATAGAGCGTCTCTTGTTTCGCCACTTTCATATACTAGTGGGAATTTTTCGTTATAGAACTTGGCTTGTATATTCCAATGATGGGCTTCCTCAAATGCCCTAGGTCTTCGTGAGCAAGCAAGTTGGATGCACACCCACTTAGTTTCTTTTGTTGAGCTTTCATACATTTATAGCTCTAGTGCATCCATTGCACGACAATCCCTACTCCTTGCATTGACATCAATTGATGGGCATCTCCCTAGCCCGTTGATTAGCCACGTCAATGTGAGACTTTCTCCTTTTTTGTCTTCTCCACATAACCTCCATCATCATATTCTATTCCACCCATAGTGCTATATCCATGGCTCATGCTCATGTATTGCGTGAAAGTTGAAAAAAGCTTGAGATTACTAAAGTGTGAAACAATTGCTTGGCTTGTCATCGTGGTTGTGCATGATGAGAGCATTTTTGTGTGATGAAAATGAAGCATGACCAAACTATATGATTTTGTAGGGATGAACTTTCTTTGGCCATGTTATTTTGAGAAGACATGATTGCTTTGTTAGTATGCTTGAAGTATTATTATTTTTATGTCAACATTAAACTTTTGTCTTGAATCTTATGGATCTGAATATTCTTGCCACAATAAAGAAGATTACATTGATAAATATGTTAGGTAGCATTCCACATCAAAAATTCTATTTTTATCATTTACCTACTCGAGGACGAGCAGGAATTAAGCTTGAGGATGCTTGATACGTCTCCAACGTATATATAATTTTGGATTGTTCCATGCTATTATATATTCCATCTAGGATGTTTTATATGCATTCATATGCTATTTTATATGATTTTTGGGACTAACCTATTAACCTAGAGCCTAGTGCCAGTTTCTGTTTTTCCTTGTTTTTGAGTATCACGGAAAAGGAAAACCAAACGTAGTCCAATTGACCTGAGACTTGACGGAGCTTATTTCTGGACCAGAAGAAGGCCATGGAGTAATAGAGTTGGCCCAGAAGAGTCTCGGGCTTCCCACGAGGGTGGGGGCGCGCCTCCCTGCCTCGTGGACAGCCCGGAGACCCCCCTGACTTGTTCTCGATGCCAAAACCTCTTATATATACAGAAACTTCCAGAAAGAAACCTCGATCGGGAGTTCCGCCGCCAGAAGCCTCCGTAGCCACCGAAAACCAATCTAGACCCGTTCCAGCACCCTGCCGGAGGGGGGAATCCCTCTCTGGTGGCCATCTTCATCATCCCGGTGCTCTCCATGACGAGGAGGGAATAGTTCACCCTCGGGGCTGAGGGTATGTACCAGTAGCTATGTGTTTGATCTCTCTCTCGTGTTCTTGATATCGCATGATCTTGATGTATCGCGAGCTTTGCTATTATAGTTGGATCTTATGATGTTTCTCCCCCTCTACTCTCTTTTGATGGATTGAGTTTTCCCTTTGAAGTTATCTTATCGGATTGAGTCTTTAAGGATTTAAGAACACTTGATGTATGTATTGCATGTGCTTATCTGTGGTGACAATGGGATAACACGTGATCCACTTGATGTATGTTTTGGTGATCAACTTGCGAGTTCCGTGACCTCATGAACTTATGCATAGGGGTTGGCACACGTTTTCGTCTTGACTCTCCGGTAGAAACTTTGGGGCACTCTTTGAAGTTCTTTGTGTTGGTTGAATAGATGAATCTAAGATTGTGTGATGCATGTCGTATAATCATACCCACAGATACTTGAGGTGACATTGGAGTATCTTGGTGACATTAGGGTTTTGGTTGATTTGTGTCTTAAGGTGTTATTCTAGTACGAACTCTATGATAGATCGATCAGAAAGAATAACTTTGAGGTGGTTTCATACCCTACAATAATCTCTTCATTTATTCTCTGCTATTAGTGACTTTGGAGTGACTCTTTGTTGCATGTTGAGGGATAGTTATATGATCCAGTTATGTTATTATTGTTGAGAGAACTTGCACTAGTGAAAGTATGAACCATAGGCCTTGTTTCAAAGCATTGCAATACCGTTTGTGCTCACTTTTATCAGTAGTTACCTTGCTGTTTTTATATTTTTAGATTACAAAAACCTATATCTACCATCCATATTGCACTTGTATCACCATCTCTTCGCCGAACTAGTGCACCTATACAATTTACCATTGTATTGGGTGTGTTGGGGACACAAGAGACTCTTTGTTATTTGGTTGCAGGGTTGTTTTAGAGAGACCATCTTCATCCTACGCCTCCCATAGATTGATAAACCTTAGGTCATCCACTTGAGGGAAATTTGCTACTGTCCTACAAACCTCTGCACTTGGAAGCCCAACAACTCTACAAGAAGAAGGTTGTGTAGTAGAAATCAAGGTGACTTGAGCAGGTGGAGTACGGGGTGTTTCATCTTGCACCGGGGTGTCTTGTTGTTGGCGCTCAGCACATGAGTCATCTTGAGCAATTAGCGTCAATGGACGACCAATGCTGATAAGTTCACTGCTCGTGGGAGTAGGCAATGATACCGACTAGGGCTCAAGCTGAGGAAGGACTTCATCATCATGCACACTGTCTTCACGACCAATGTCTTCAGCGGTGTTGGGGTAAATAGCTGGAATTTCTTCACTTTCTGGAGCCTCTATGGAAGCAGGCTCATGAATCACCAGGTGATGTTCTTGGTTGGTTGAAGCAGGGATATCAACTAAGATGGGTTTAACTATGAGGGGCTCTGGACAGCAGCACGCTCTTTTGAAGACTTTGAAGCCTTAGTCTTCAATTTCTTCTTAGAGGGAGCATCATCAGATGTATCTTTGAGCTCCCTCTTTCTGGCTTCGGCTTCGGCTTGCCGTGTGTTGGGGATATGATTACTGTAGGTAAACCGGCTAGGAGTGGCCGGGTTAGCTCCATGAAGATAGAAGCCCATGAAGACATGAGAATGGTGGCGCTTTACGAAGGCCCAAGGCCCATAGGCGGGTTAAGGCCTGTAGATGTAAACCGACTCTTTTATGTAACTTGCATTGTAAGTTAAAGGAATAGAGACCGAGCCGGACACGTTTATGATCCGGCCTCGGGATTCTGTAAACCGGTCGGCGTCAACCTATGTATATAAAGGGACGACCCGACCGCGGTTTAGGGACGATAGACAACAACTCGAGAGCCAGGCAAAGTGGATTCACTCCCTGGTCATCGAAGCCCTAGCAATACCAACCACAACTAGACATAGGCTTTTACCTTCATCGAAGGGGCCGAACTAGTATAAAACCCCTCGTGTCCCCTTGTCCGGTTCAACCCCTTTAAGCTAACCCGTAGCGATGGCTCCGCGACTAAGTCCTTTCACAAGGACATCTGCCGTGACAAACCCACGACAGTTGGCGCCCACCGTGGGGCTATCGCACGATGGTTTCGAGTTCTTGAAGGGCAGCTTTGATGGACTCAAGGGATACCCTGTGGGCCGGATGATGAAGAGTCGTCGCGGCAAGCTCTACATCGATGACGCAGGATGGGGTCCCGAGGCCGGTTCAATCGAATACGGGTACCGGGTCCCCTTTGGTGGGATTCACGTCTTAATCGGAAAGATCGGCGAACCGGGACCTGAGCCGGACACCTACACCGACATCATCGAGATGGCTCAGCGTGCAAGCCCTTCCCCGGTTCAGCCCACAACAAGGCATGTTTTTGTAGGTGTCATCCATGGAGCGGAATATGAGGATGGACCGGCATCTGATGGAGAAACCGTTGTCTGCTCTGACGACGAGTCTTCAACTGGAGAGACCGAATCGCTGTATCAGTTGCAGGACGGCCGGATTAGCGAAGGTTCCGATGGCAACAGTATTCCAGACCCCCTCGATCTGCCAAACCGGGTCGCTATCTTAATGGCCGGTACACAATCAGCACACCACTCATCAACCACCGCGGTAATGCTCTCCGGTTTAGCGACAGCAACGCCGGCGAGAGTAGGGGGCTCTGCGCCGCCTCCGGCTCAAGTTCTGTCTGATTTGTTCGACACTTTGGCAACATTGATGGCCGCGGAGGTGGACGCAGCAGCCTGGGACCAGCACAATGCGGAGATTGCAAAGGTGAAAGATCAGATAACTCAGGCTAAAGCGGACCTAGCAGCAGAGAACGCTAGGATGGCTACGGAACGGGCCGAGTTGGAAGCTCAGGCCTACTGACTTAGGCTGGATTAGAATGCCTCAGAGGAAGTCATGAGAAGAAGATACCGGTCGCATCTCCCACTGGGTTATGAGCCAAGAAATCTCTTCAACACGCCAGGAGCAGGAACTAGTAACCAGCCAGTGTTAAACCGAACGGAGGCACCGGGAACAGGAGCGTCGGTTCAGCCGGGCACGATGGACCCGCCTCGTCAAAACAACATTGTGCCGCAGTATGTTCCGACGCCACCAGGGCATTACTCCAACCCGTTGGACAACATTGTGGCCGCCACTTCACGATTGGCAGCCCTCCCAACCGACGGCGAGTCACCAGTTGCGATTGAGGCACGACGGGCCAGAGAGCTCCTTCAAACAGCTTTAAACCAGCAGCAGGCTTATTCGCATAGTCGCGAGAGGATTCATTCCACCCCCGCCTGAGCCGGAGCTACATCAGGCACATTGAGGATGAATCGGCCGTGTCAAGCAGTGCACGTCGCCGTAACTCGCCGCGATGGCACAACCCGACAGGTGGAGGTGCTAATGTGCAGGATGTGGTGGATCATGGTCGTGCACGTCGAGAGGCCGAGTTAGCAGCTCTGCATGGAGCTCGTCAACCTACTCTGGTTCACCCTGCCGCTTTAGTGGAGCCAGGTGTGGTCTTCAGTTCCTTAGGGGTGCCGTGTCTCACCCCCGCTTTACGTAATGTGCGACAGCCCAAGGATTTTAAAGGCCCTCGTAAGGTGCCCAATTACACCGCCGATTTGCAACCAGAGTCGTGGGTTGAAAGTTATGAGATGGCAATGGAGATGTTGGATGTGGATGAAGCGGTGTGTGCTAAATACTTCACCATGATGTTGGAGGTGACAGCTCGTACTTGGTTAAAGAGCTTACCAGTTAACTCCGTCGGATCATGGGCCGAGTTAAAACACCGGTTTATCCAGAATTTTAAGGATACTTGTAAGCAGCCTATGTCGATTGTGGACCTGGCCGCTTGTATCCAAGAGGATGGGGAGTCTACAACCCATTGGGTGAAGCGGGTCTTAGCTATTCTGCATTCGTCGGATCGCATCAATGCGGACACAGCGGTGTTAACGTTGGAGGGCAATTGCCGATTTTACCATTAAAACAAAAGTTAGGAAGGCTCAAACGTCACTGCAATGATATGGCAATGCTTATGGCCGCTTTGGCTAAATATGCCGATTCAGATAATACCAAAGACCCTGAGTCAGAGGAGGACAAACCGGGGAAAGGGAAGAAGAACGACAACACCAAGGGATAGCAGCATAACCCGACAGGTCATGGGAACAATGGTAAGCGCAAGGCAGACAATAGTTTGGACTTTGTGGCTAACACCAACGCTCATGATAACGGTCAGCGTCGTAAGGGTAAATAGCCCCCGAGGGGCGGAGGTTATGGCACCAATCTGGAGTGCCTGTTAAATCAACCTTGTCCAAAGCATGGATCAAAGGAGAGGCCAGCTTCACATCTTTGGAAGGATTGTTATATCATGCGAGAATTCAAGAACTCCAATATGTTTCAGTATGACAATGGCTCACCCGACGGTTCATGAGGTGGTTTTCATGGGCCGGGTTATGGAGGCGGCAGCTCCGGTTCAGGATTTCAGGGCAATCAAACCGGACATAGCAATCAAGGGAACTAGGGCAACCAGGGAGGTTATAACCATCAGGGGAATCAACAGCAGCAGTCAGGTTATCAGAGCAATCCGAAGCAGTTAAATAGTGGGCAGTATCATGTCTTCACCACTAGCTTGTGCAAGCATGATCAGAAGCTTCACAAGAGGGCCATGAACTATGTTGAACTGACTGTGCCTCAGTATTTGCGCTGGTCTGAGCACCCCATTTTATGGAGTAGAGAGGATTACCCACCTCGGTTTGACAATCCGGGTCATCTGGCCTTAGTGGTGGCACCTCAAGTTGGGGGGTATAAGTTCACCAAGGTGCTCATGGATGGGGGAAGCAATATCAATATTCTATACTATGATACCTTCCGCCGTATGGGGTTGACAGATAAGAATCTTAAACCGCCGAACACTGTTTTTCATGATGTGGTACCCGGTAAATCTGCATATCCGGTGGGCAAGATAGCCCTAGAGGTGGCCTTTGGAGATGATCGTGATTGAAGGTCAGAAACATTGACTTTTGAGGTGGTGAAAATCAAGAGTCCGTATCACGCTCTGTTTGGGCGACCGGCTTATGCCAAGTTCATGGCGAGGCCGTGTTATGTTTATCTGCAGCTTAAGATGCCAGGTCATAAGGGGACCATCACAGTACATGGGAGCAGGAAGATTTCTTTGGAATGCGAGGAAGGTGATGCGGCTTATGCTGAGTCGGTTTGTGCCACAGAAGAGTTGAAGTTTTACAAAGACAAGGTTGATCTGGCAGATATGACTTCTTTGAAAAATACAACTACGGAGCACGATCCGGCGTTGAAGTTTAAATCGGCCACAGACACTAAGATGGTTGACTTTGTTCCCGGCGATTCATTCAAGCAGTTCAACATCAGCGCTAACCTGGATCCCAAATAGGAAAGCGCGCTCATTGAGTTCATCCGTGAGAACCAGGACATCTTTGCATGGATGCCTTCTGACATGCCAGGTGTACCGAGGGAACTCGCTGAGCACACACTTAATATTGATCCTATGTTTAAACCGGTCAGACAATTTCTCCGCCACTTCAACGAAGAAAGGCACAAGGCTATTGGTGAAGAGGTAGCACGGTTGTTGGCTGCAAGGTTTATCGTGGAGGTCTTTCACCCGGAGTGGTTGGCTAATCCGGTGCTGGTTCTCAAGAAAAACGGCACTTGGCGTATGTGTGTGGACTACACAGACATGAACAAGGCTTGCCCAGCAGATCCCTTTGCCCTCCCTCGTATTGATCAGATTATTGATGCTACGGCGGGTTGTGACCGCTTGTGTTTTTGGATGCTTATTCTGGTTATCATCAGATCAAAATGGCAGTTAAGGACCAGGAGAAGACAACTTTTATAACTCCCTTTGGAGCCTTTTGCTATGTCTCCATGCACTTTGGGCTCAAGAGTGCCCAGACAACTTATCAACGCTGTGTTCAGAATTGTGTTCATAAGCAGGTTGGGCGCAATGTTCATGCATATGTGGATGGTATTGTGATAAAGTCCAGGAAAGAGGAAACATTGATAGATGACCTGAGAGAAACCTTTGACAACCTCCTGGTTTACAAGATGATGCTCAATCCGGACAAATGTGTCTTTGGTGTCCCGGCAGGCAAACTCTTGGGCTTTCTGGTATCAAACAGGGGCATTGAGGCTAATCTGGAAAAAATTCCAGCAATCACGTCTTTGGCTAAACCGGCGTGTATCAATGACGTTCAACGTTTAGCCGGCCGGATTGCAGCTTTGAGCCGGTTTATCAGTCGTCTCGGGGAGAAAGCTATCCCTTTATACAAGATGTTAAATAAAACGGATGACTTTGTCTGGAGCGATGTGGCTGATAAAGCGTTTGAGGATCTGAAGAGGCAGTTAGCTGAACCGCCTGTGCTTGCAGCTCCGATCAATAAAGAGCCTTTACTGCTGTATGTGGCTGCTAATGCCAGGGCTGTTAGTGTGGTTATTGTTGTGGAGCGCAAGGAGGCTGGAAAGGAATATCTGGTTCAATGGCCGGTTTATTATATCAGTGAGGTGCTTATCAAATCAAAGCAGAGGTATCCACATTGGCAGAAGCTGGTGTATGGGGTGTTTATGGCAAGCCGGAAGCTCAAACATTATTTTCAGGGTCATCCTATCATAGTGGTCAGTTCCGCCCCTCTGGGAGATATCATTCAAAACAGAGAAGCAACTGGCCGGATTGCCAAGTGGGCTATTGAGCTTGGACCTCACGGGCTCAAGTATACACCTCACACAACAATCAAATCTCAAGCACTTGTGGACTTCATCAATGATTGGACAGAGTTGCAGGCACCAGAGGAAAAGCCAGATAACACGTATTGGACTATTCACTTTGATGGGTTCAGGCAATTGGAGGGCTCGGGGGCTGGAGTTATATTAACTTCCCCGCGAGGTGACAAGTTTTGTTATGTTCTCCGCTTAATATTCCCTTGTACTAACAATGCAGCTGAGTACGAGGCCCTACTCCACGGTCTTCGGATGGCTAAGGAGATGAACTTAAGCTGGGTTAAGTGCTTCGGTGACTTGGACCTGGTGGCTTAACAGGTATCTAGCACTTGGGGTTCTAAGGACCCACTCATGGCTGCGTATCGACGAGAGGTGGACATAGTGGCTGGTCCTTTCAAGGGTTATCAAGTTGACTATATAGACCGGCTAAAGAATGAAGCGGCAGACGCTTTAAGTCGCCTTGGCTCTTAGCGTAAACCGGTCCCACCTAATGTTTTCCTCGACGTCCTACACAATCCGTCGGTTAAGATACCAACATAGGAGGAGTTGGCTATTCCTGACCCGGAGGCCCAATTGGTGGCAGCTTTGCATGTTATACCAGATTGGACAGTCCCATACTTGTCTTACATGAACCGGGGCGAGTTACCGGAGGATGAAACCTTGGCCCGGCAGATAATCCGGCGTCCCAAGTCAATGACCATAGTCAACGGGGAGTTACATCGTTACAACATCACATGCGCGATTCAACGTTGTGTGTCTCCTCAAGAGGGTTTTGAGATTTTGCGGGAAATCCAAGATGGATATTGTGGTCACCATGCTGGTTCAAAATCCTTGGTAGCTAAGGCTTTTCGTCACGGTTTCTATTGGTTGACAGCTCATGCTGATACTGAGGATTTAGTCAAAAGGTGTGACGACTGTCAAAAATTTGCACGTCGCGCTCATGTTCTAGCTCGGAAGTTGAGATTATTCCAATCACTTGGCCGTTTGCAACTTGGGGGCTTGATATGGTTGGACCCTTTAAGAGATCCAAGGACAAAAAGACTCACCTGTTAGTGGCAGTTGACAAGTTTACCAAATGGGTAGAAGTAGAGCCAGTCAGTAAGTGTGGTGCGGCCACGACGGTTCAGTTCACCAAAAAGGTGATATTACGGTTTGGCTTTCCACACAGTATTATAACTGATAATGGTACTAATCTGTCAAAGGGTGAGATGGAGTAATTTTGCCAACATGAGCACATCCGGCTTGATGTAGCATCAGTGGCTCACCCCCAATCTAATGGTCAAGCGGAGAGGGCAAATCAAGAAATTTTGAGAGGTATTAAACCCCGTCTTATGGTTCCTTTAAAGAGGACACCGGGTTGTTGGGTGGAGGAGTTACCTTCTGTGTTACGGAGCATCAACACCACACCTAACAGATCTACGGGTTACACACCTTTCTTCATGGTTTATGGAGCAGAGGCGGTTCTTCCTAGTGACATCCGTCACGACTCGCCCCGTGTGGCAGCTTATGTTGAAGCTGGCAATGAGAAGGCACGTCAGGACTCACTAGACATGTTAGATGAGGAGCGTGATCTTGCAGCGGCACGTTCGGCGATTTATCAACAAGATCTCCGACGTTATCACAGCCGCCGGGTTAAGACCATAACTTTTCAAGAGGGCGATCTGGTGCTCCGGCTCATCCAGGATCAGACTGATATGCACAAGTTATCTCCACCTTGGGAAGGACCTTTTGTGGTCAGCAAAAATCTACACAACGGGTCATACTACATCATTGATGTTCGAGAGCACAAAGACTCACGTAAATCGGAGGAGGAGACCAAGCGGCCGTGGAATATAGCTCTTCTTCGGCCTTACTATACTTGAGCCACAGGCTCTTCTTGTGTACATACTTATGCCAATGTATATCTTATATAATAAACCGGAGCCTCGAATACAGCGGGGTCTCTGTTCTTTTTACATCATGTGTGAGCCTACAAGAGCTTCTACTGACAAAGCGGCGTTTTATTAACCCGACCTATGCGGCCGCACAGATATAAAGAAAATCACTAGGGGGCTTGGTCATATCCGAACCATCGCTGCACCTCTTGATCGGTTTAAAACCAAAAAGGGATATCACTAGGGGGCTTGGTTGTCTTCTCACCATAGCTACACCTCTTGATAGGCTTCAAGCCAAAAGGAAATTATGTGGAACCAAAGAGAGTCTATTGCATTAAGCACAACTCAAACATAGGTAACCACAGAGCACAGCTCAAATATTACCTGGGGGCTCCTTGCTTCTCAAAGAACAACGAGCTTGCACCCTTGTAATAGACTATCAAGCCAGGCTTGGAAGCCAGGTGTATTCACCTAAAACCCCGGGTTATCCCGCCTCTTTAAGTAAGCCACTCCGTTCAGGTAAACCTGGTATGACCCATCGAACATTTGACAAGTCAATCCCATGGACCCTAAACTTGTCAAAGTTAAAACGGTGATTGGTTAAAGATTGAGGTCCATCTTAAAAGGATTTGCAAAATGGTTTAACTCAGCGGCCTGGCAGCCCATGAAAAGCCTCGATTTAGGGCCTGGCAGCCCATGAAAAGCCTTGCATATTTCTTGTCTTTGCTATTTTTTATGATAAGGGATTTATGAATATTTTTTGATAAACCAGGTGTTCTTTACAACCCGGCATGACTTTCAACACTTAGTTGTCAGTACATGATCAGTTTTCAATCGGTAGTATATTCTTCCGGTCTGGTTTTTGACTAGATGTCACCAGCATTATGCGGCTATTATAGCCCAATATGGTTTCTATATGAACCAACAAGAGGGCAAGGAGCTGACAACACTCCGGATTGGTGTTTTTTCACCTTTACCATACAAGCAGTTGGTCAGCCAACGAGGTATGTCACAGATATTATTTTCTTTGGTGATGAATTTAGTCCTAATATGATAGGCATCCAATAGGGATATAATAAAAACTTTCATATAGAGTGCATTGAATACTATGAGAAGGTTGATACTTGATGATTGTTTTGAGATATGAAGATGGTAATATTAGAGTCGTGCTAGTTAAGTAGTTGTGAATTTGAGAAATAATTGTGTTGAGGTTTGCAAGTCCCGTAGCATGCACGTATGGTAACCGTTGTGTGACAAATTTGAAGCATGAGGTGTTTCTTTGATTGTCTTCCTTATGAGTGGCGGTCGGGGACAAGCGATGGTCTTTTCCTACCAATCTACCCCCCTAGGAGCATGCACGTAATGCTTGGTTTTTGATGTCTTATAGATTTTTGCAATAAGTATGTGAGTTCTTTATGACTAATGTTGAGTCCATGGTTTATACGCACTCTCACCCTTCCATCATTGCTAGCCTCTTCGGTACCGTGCACTGCCCTTTCTCACCTCGAGAGTTGGTGCATACTTCGCCGGTGCATCCAAACCCCGTGATATGATACGCTCCATCACACATAAACCTCCTTATATCTTCCTCAAAACAACCACCATACCTACCTATTATGGAATTTCCATAGCCATTCCGAAAAATATTGCCATGCAACTTTCCACCGTTCTGTTTATTATGACACACTTCATCATTGTCATATTGCCTTGCATGATCATGTAGTTGACATCGTATTCGTGGCAAAGCCACCATTCATAATATTTTCATACATGTCATTCTTGATTCATTGCCCATCCCGGTACACCGCCGGAGGCATTCATATAGAGTCATACTTTGTTCTAGTATTGAGTTGTAATCATTGAGTTGTAAATAAATAGAAGTGTGATGATCATCATTAATAGAGCATTGTACCAAATAAAAAAAGAAAAAAAGAAAGGCCAAAAAAGAAGGCCTGAAAAAAAAGAAAAAAAAAGAAATAAAAAGGGGCAATGATACTATCCTTTTCCACACTTGTGCTTCAAAGTAGCACCATGATCTTTATGATAGAGCGTCTCTTGTTTCGTCACTTTCATATACTAGTGGGAATTTTTCGTTATAGAACTTGGTTTGTATATTCCAACGATGGGCTTCCTCAAATGCCCTAGGTCTTCGTGAGCAAGGAAGTTGGATGCACACCCACTTAGTTTCTTTTGTTGAGCTTTCATACATTTATAGCTCTAGTGCATCCATTGCATGGCAATCCCTACTCCTTGCATTGACATCAATTGATGGGAATCTCCCTAGCCCGTTGATTAGCCGCGTCAATGTGAGACTTTCTCCTTTTTTGTCTTCACCACATAACCTCCATCATCATATTCTATTCCACCCATAGTGCTATATCCATGGCTCATGCTCATGTATTGCGTGAAAGTTGAAAAAAGTTTGGGATTACTAAAGTGTGAAACAATTGCTTGGCTTGTCATCGGGGTTGTGCATGATGAGAGCATTTTTGTGTGCTGAAAATGAAGCATGACCAAACTATATGATTTTGTAGGGATGAACTTTCTTTGGCCATGTTATTTCGAGAAGACATGGTTGCTTTGTTAGTATGCTTGAAGTATTATTATTTTTATGTCAATATTAAACTTTTGTCTTGAATCTTATGGATCTGAATATTCTTGCCATAATAAGGAAGATTACATTGATAAATATGTTAGGTAGCATTCCACATCAAAAATTCTGTTTTTATCAATTACCTACTCGAGGACGAGCAGGAATTAAGCTTGGGGATGCTTGATACGTCTCCAACGAATCTATAATTTTTGATTGTTCCATGCTATTATATTATCCATATAGGATGTTTTATATGTATTCATATGCTACTTTATATGATTTTTGGGACTAACCTATTAACCTAGAGCCTAGCGCCAGTTTCTGTTTTTTCGTTGTTTTTGAGTATCACGGAAAAGGAAAACCAAACGGAGTCCAATTGACCTGAAACTTGATGGAGCATATTTTTGGACCAGAAGAAGGCCATGGAGTAAAAGAGTTGGGCCAGAAGAGTCCCGGGCTTCCCACAAGGGTAGGGGCGCGCCTCCCTGCCTCGTGGATAGCCCGGAGATCCCCTGACTTGTTCTCGACGCCAAAACCTCTTATATATACAGAAACTTCCAGATAGAAATCTAGATCGGAAGTTCCGCCGCCAGAAGCCACCGTAGCCAGCGAAAACCAATCTAGACCCGTTCCGGCACCCTGCCAGAGGGGGGAATCCCTCTCCGGTGGCCATCTTCATCATCCCGTCGCTCTCCATGAAAAGGAGGGAGTAGTTCACCCTCGGGGCTGAGGGTATGTACCTGTAGCTATGTGTTTGATCTCTCTCTCTCTCTCTCGTGTTCTTGATATCGCACTATCTTGATGTATCGCGAGCTTTGCTATTATAGTTGGATCTTATGATGTTTCTCCCCCTCTACTCTCTTGTGATGGATTGAGTTTTCCCTTCGAAGTTATCTTATCGGATTGAGTCTTTAAGGATTTGAGAACACTTGATGTATGTATTACATGTGCTTATCTGTGGTGACAATGGGATATCATGTGATCCACTTGATGTATGTTTTGGTGATCAACTTGCGAGTTCCGTGACCACGTGAACTTATGCATATGGGTTGGCACACGTTTTTGTCTTGACTCTCCGGTAGAAACTTTGGGGCACTCTTTGAAGTTCTTTTTGTTGGTTGAATAGATGAATCTGAGATTGTGTGATGCATATCGTATAATCATACCCACACATACTTGAGGTGACATTGGAGTATCTTGGTGACATTAGGGTTTTGGTTGATTTGTGTCTTAAGGTGTTATTCTAGTACGAACTCTATGATAGATCGATCAGAAAGAATAACTTTGAGGTGGTTTCATACCCTACAATAATCTCTTCGTTTGTTCTCTGCTATTTGTGACTTTGGAGTGACTCTTTGTTGCATGTTGAGGGATAGTTATATGATCCAGTTATGTTATTATTGTTGAGAGAACTTGCACTAGTGAAAGTATGAACCCTAGGCCTTGTTTCAAAGCATTGCAATACCGTCTGTGCTCACTTTTATCAGTAGTTACCTTGCTGTTTTTATATTTTTAGATTACAAAAACCTATATCTACCATCCATATTGCACTTGTATCACCATCTCTTCGCCGAACTAGTGCACCTATACAATTTACCATTGTATTGGGTGTGTTGGGGACACAAGAGACTCTTTGTTATTTGGTTGTAGGGTTGTTTGAGAGAGACCATCTTCATCCTACGCCTCCCACAGATTGATAAACCTTAGGTCATCCACTTGAGGGAAATTTTCTACTGTCCTACAAACCTCTGCACCTGGAGGCCCAACAACTCTACAAGAAGAAGGTTGTGTGGTATACATCAAGGTGACTTGAGCAGGTGGAGTACGGGGTGTTTCATCTTGCACCGGGGTGTCCTGTTGTTGGCGCTCAGCCCATGAGTCATCTTGAGCAATTGGCGTTAATGGACGACCAATGCTGATAGGTTCACTGCTCGTGGGAGCAGGCAATGATACCTACTAGGGCTCGAGCTGAGGAAGGACTTCATCATCATGCACACTGTCTTCACGACCAATGTCTTCAGCGCTGTTGGGGTAAATAGCTGGAATTTCTTCACTTTCTGGAGCCTCTGTGGAAGCAGGCTCATGAATCACCAGGTGACGTTCTTGGTTGGTTGAAGCAGGGAGAGCAACTAAGATGGGTTTAACTATGAGGGGCTCTGGGCAGCAGCACGCTCTTTTGAAGACTTTGAAGCCTTAGTCTTCAATTTCTTATTGGAGGGAGCATCATCAGATGTATCTTTGAGCTCCCTCTTTATGGCTTAGGATTCGGCTTGCCGTGTGCTGGGGATATGATTACTGGAGGTAAACCGGCTAGGAGTGGCCGGGTTAGCTCCATGAAGATAGAAGCCCATGAAGACATGAGGATGGTGGCGCTTTACGAAGGCCCAAGGCCCATAGGTGGGTTAAGGCCTGTAGATGTAAACGACTCTTTTATGTAACTTGCATTGTAAGTTAAAGGAATAGAGACCGAGCCGGACACGTTTATGATCCGGCCTCGGGACTCTGTAAACCGGCGGGCGTCAACCTATGTATATAAAGGGACGACGACCCAGCCGTGGTTTAGGGACGACAGACAAGAACTCGAGAGCCAGGCAAAGCGGATTCGCTCCCTGGTCATCGAAGCCCTAGCAATACCAATCACAACTAGATGTAGGCTTTTACCTTCATCGAAGGGGCCGAACTAGTATGAAACCCCTCGTGTCCCCTTGTCCGGTTCAACCCCTTTAAGCTAACCCGTAGCGATGGCTCCGCGACTAAGTCCTTTCACGAGGACATCTGCCGTGACAAACCCATGACAGTTGGCGCCCACCGTGGGGCTATCGCATGATGGTTTTGAGTTCTTGAAGGGCAACTTTGATGGAATCAAGGGATACGCTGTGGGCCGGATGACGAAGAGTCGTCGTGGCAAGCTCTACATCGATGACGCAGGATGGGGTCCCGAGGCCGGTTTAATCGAATACGGGTACCGGGTCCCCTTTGGTGGGATTCACGTCTTCATCGGAAAGATCGGCGAACCGGGCCCTGAGCCGGACACCTGCACCGAAATCATCGAGATGGCTCAGCGTGCAAGCCCTTCCCCGGTTCAGCCCACAGCAAGGCCTGTTTTCGTAGGTGTCATCCATGGAGCGGAATATGAGGATGGACCGGCATCCGATGGAACCGTTGTCTGCTCTGACGACGAGTCTTCAACTGGAGAGACCGAATCGCTGTATCAGTTGCAGGACGACCGGATTAGCGGAGGTTCCGATGGCAACAGTATTCCGGACCCCCTCGATCTGCCAAACCGGGTCGCTATCTTCATGGCCGGTACACAATCAGCACACCACTCATCAACCGCCGCGGCAATGCTCTCCGGTTCAGCGGCAGCAACGCCGGCAGGAGCAGGGGGCTCTGCGCCGCCTCTGGCTCAAGTTCTGTCTGATTTGTTCGACACTTTGGCAACATTGATGGCCGCGGAGGTGGACGCAGCAGCCCGGGACCAGCACAATGCTGAGATTGCAAAGGTGAAAGATCAGATAACTCAGGCTAAAGCGGACCTAGCAGCAGAGAATGCTAGGATGGCTACGGAATGGGCCAAGTTGGAAGCTCAGGCCTACCGGCTTAGGCTGGATCAGAATGCCCCAAAGGAAGTCATGAGAAGAAGATACCGGTCGCATCCCCCGCCGGGTTATGAGATGGCAATGGAGATATTGGATGTGGATGAAGCGGTGTGTGCTAAATACTTCACCATGATGTTGGAGGTGACAACTCGTACTTGGTTAAAGAGCTTACCAGTTAACTCTGTCGGATCATGGGCCGAGTTAAAACACCGGTTTATCCAGAATTTTAAGGATACTTGTAAGCAGCCTATGTCGATTGTGGACCTGGCCGCTTGTGTCCAAGAGGATGGGGAGTCTACAACCCATTGGGTGAAGCGGGTCTCAGCTATTATGCATTAGTCGGATCGCATCAATGCGGACACAACGGTGTTAACGTTGGAGGGCAATTGCCGGTTTCTACCGTTAAAACAAAAGTTAGGAAGGCTCAAACGTCACTTCAATGATATGGCAACGCTTATGGCCGCTTTGATTAAATATGCCGATTCAGATAATACCAAAGACCCTGAGTCAGAGGAGGACAAACCGGGGAAAGGGAAGAAGAACGACAACACCAAGGGACAGCAGCATAACCCGGCAGGTCATGGGAACAATGGTAAGCGCAAGGCAGACAATAGTTTGGACTTTGTGGCTAACACCAACGCTCATGATAACGGTCAGCGTCGTAAGGGTAAACAGCCCCAGAGGGGCGGAGGTTCTGGCCCCAATCTGGAGCGCCTGTTAAATCAACCTTGTCCAAAGCATGGATCAAAGGAGAAGCCAGCTTCACATCTTTGGAAGGATTGTTATATCATGCGAGAATTCAAGAACTCCAAGATGGCTCAACAGGTATCTAGCACTTGGGATTCTAAGGACCCACTCATGGCTGCGTATCGACGAGAGGTGGACATAGTGGCTGGTCATTTCAAGGGTTATCAAGTTGACCATATAGACTGGCGAAATGGCTGCGGTGGTGGCCGGAAACAGATCTAGGGTTTCGGGCACGAACTTCAAGGATCGCCGGAAATGGCTGCGGTGGTGGCCGGACTTGCTCATCGTCGCCGGAGTAGGAGGGAGAGGCGGTGAGGAGGCGAGGAGGAGGGCGGCCGGAACGGAGGACGCGAAGGGCGGCGCGGCGAGGTTGCCGGTGCTGGGCGGCGGTGGAGCGGCGCCGTGGAGGTCGCCGGTGACCTCGGGCGACGAGGTATGGCAGGAGGCGGCGAGGTGCGGCAGAGCACGGGCGGCGCGGCGCCTGCCGGGTGCGGCGGCGTGGGGCGGCGGTGGTTCAGGCCCCGCGGGCCGGATCTGGGCCACGCGGGCCCGCGGCGGCGGACGAGAGAGAGGAGCCTGCCGCGCGCTGAGGTGGCGGCGCCTGGTTGGCTGCGGTGGCGGGGAAGGCGACGTGGCAGCCTCCGATTGGCCGGAGCGAGGTGGCCGGCGGCGGTGGACATGTCCGGCGCGGTGGAGAAGTGTCGGGCGACGCGGAGAGGACGAAGTTAGGGTTTCATCTGCGATTTTCGGGAGGGGAGCACATATATATAGGTAGAGGGAGCTAGGAGAGTCCAAATGAGGTGCGGTTTTCGGCCACGCGATCGTGATCGAACGCTCTAGATGATGGAGAGGGTTTAGGTGGGTTTTGGGCGAAATTGGAGGGGTGTTGGACTGCAACACACACGAGGTCTTTTCGGTCCCTCGGTTAACTGTTGGAGCATCAAACGAAGTCCAAATGGTACGAAACTTGACAGGCGGTCTACCGGTAGTAAACCAAGGCCGCTTGGCAAGTCTCGGTCCAATCCGGAAATGTTTAACCTCCACACACGAACGAAAGGTAGAAATGACCACCGGAGGAGATAGGAGCGCCAGAATGCAAAACAGACAACGGAGAAAATGCTCGGATGCATGAGACGAACACGTATGCAAATGAAATGCACACGATGCAATGCATGACACGCAAGCAATGACCAGGCAACAACAGCGAATAACTGGACGACACCTGGCACATCGGTCTCGGGGCATTACAACAGCTCATGCTGATGCTGAGGATTTAGTCAAAAGGTGTGACGGTTGTCAAAAATTTGCACGTCGCGCTCATGTTCCGGCTCAGGAGTTGAGAATGATTCCAATCACTTGGCCATTTGCAATTTGGGGGTTTGATATGGTTGGACCCTTTAAGAAATCCAAGGACAAAAAGACTCACCTGTTAGTGGCAGTTGACAAGTTTACCAAATGGGTAGAAGTAGAGCCAGTCAGTAAGTGTGATGCGGCCACAGCGGTTCAGTTCATCAAAAAGGTGATATTCCGGTTTGGCTTTCCACACATTATTGTAACTGATAATGGTACTAATCTGTCAAAGGGTGAGATGGAGTAATTTTGCCAACGTGAGCACATCCGGCTTGATGTAGCATCAGTGGCTCACCCCCAATCTAATGGTCAGGCGGAGAGGGCAAATCAAGAAAATTTGAGAGGTATTAAACCCCAGCTTATGGTTCCTTTAGAGCGGACACCGGGTTGTTGGGTGGAGGAGTTACCTTCTGTGTTATGGAGCATCAACACCACACCTAACAGATCTATGGGTTACACACCTTTCTTCATGGTTTATGGAGCAGAGGCGGTTCTTCCTAGTGACATCCATCACGACTCGCCCCGTGTGGCAGCTTATGTTGAAGCTGGCAATGAGAAGGCACGTCAGGACTCACTGGACCTGTTAGGTGAGGAGCGTGATCTTGCAGCGGCACGTTCGACGATTTATCAACAAGATCTCCGACGTTATCACAGCCGCCGGGTTAAGACCAGAACTTTTCAAGAGGGCGATCTGGTGCTCCGGCTCATCCGGGATCAGACTAATATGCACAAGTTATCCCCACCTTGGGAAGGACCTTTTGTGGTCAGCAAAAATCTGCACAACGGGTCGTACTACCTCATTGATGTTCGAGAGCACAAAGACTCACGTAAATCGGAGGAGGAGACCAAGCGGCCGTGGAATATAGCTCTTCTTCGGCCTTACTATACTTGAGCCACAGGCTCTTCTTGTGCACATACTTATGCCAATGTATATCTTATATAATAAACCGAAGCCTCGAATACAGGGGGTCTCTGTTCTTTTTACATCATGTGTGAGCCTACAAGAGCTTCTACTGACAAAGCGGCATTTTATTAACCCGGCCTATGGGGCCACACAAATATAAAGAAAATCACTAGGGGGCTTGGTCGTATCCGAACCATCGCTGCATCTCTTGATCGGTTTAAAACCAAAAAGGGATATCACTAGGGGGCTTGGTTGTCTTCACACCATATCTACAACTCTTGATAGGCTTCAAGCCAAAAGGAAATTATGTGGAACCAAAGATAGTCTGTTGCATTAAGCACAACTCAAACATAGGTAACCACAGAGCATAGCTCAAATATTACCTGGGGGCTCCTTGCTTCTCAAAGAACAATGAGCTTGCGCCCTTGTAATAGGCTATCAAGCCAGGCTTGGAAGCCAGGTGTATTCACCTAAAACCCCGGGTTATCCTGCCTCTTTAAGTAAGCCACTCCGTCCAGGTAAACTTGGTATGACCCATCGATCGTTTGACAAGTCAATCCCATGGACCCTGAACTTGTCAAAGTTAAAACGGTGATTGGTTAAAGATTGAGGTCCATCTTAAAATGCTTTGCAAAATGCTTTAACTCAGCGTCCTGGCAGCCCATGAAAAGCCTCGATTTAGGGCCTGGCAGCCCATGAAAAGCCTTGCATATTTCTTGTCTTTGCTGTTTTTTATGATAAGGGATTTATGAATATTTTTTGATAAACCAGGTGTTCTTTACAACCCGGCATGACTTCCAACACTTAGTTGTCAGTACATGATCAGTTTTAAATCGGTAGTATATTCTTCCGGTCCGGTTTTTGACTAGATGTCACCAGCATTATGCGGCTATTATAGCCCAATATGGTTTCTATATGAACCGGCAAGAGGGCAAGGAGTTGACAACACTCTAGATTGGTGTTTTTTCACCTTTACCATACAAGCAGTTGGTCAGCCAATGAGGTATGTCACATATATTATTTATTTTATCTGGTTAATATAAATCTTGGTTATCCATCCAAGTTATGTATATCTTTTGGGCATCATGACCCATCTAGTGGTAAACCACCAGGACGCTTTCAAGTTCTTATATGTAGGAACACAAAGTATAATGGACTATGCATAAGTACATCCCAAAAGTGGAACAAGTTTTCAAAATATCAAGCAACAAAAGCATGCTCAATGGCATGGCAGATAAAGGTGTTTCTGCTATCCTATTACAAGGAGCTTCAAAACAGCCCAAATTGAATAATTGTTTCAAGCAGTGGCAGACTGTGGCTGATAAACCGGTCGCTGGTTTAGGATGCTTCATCGGGACGGCTTGACGATTGAGGGTCATCTTGTGCAGTCACCTCCTCTTCATCCCTCCCCAGACGCTGGAAATCAACCTTTGACCAATCGATTCCGGTTAAAGCTTGAAACACGGCCTCTTCATGGATAAGGCTGGAGGGGTCAATGTCGGGAGCGTAAGTATGCTTACGGATTGGAGGCACAAGCTCTTCAACATCATGGATCACAGCAGGCTGTCTCTTTCCATCAGCATCGTAAACCGGTTGGAAGTGAGATAAATCGGTGTCCTCCGCCAGTTTGCTTGCTATTGGCCGCATCTCCTTTGTCAGCTTTCGCAGATCGTCATTATTGAAGTCTGAGACATCCTCTTTCACGCCATGATATCCTTTGATGATATCTGCCGGTTCAAGATCCGGAATCCATGCCTTGGCCCGGATTAGCGCGGTCAGCGCTCCTGATCTTGCGGCTGATCTCTTCAGTTCGGTGATCCGGGCAGGTAGCATGGCCAGCTTCTCAAGTGTTTCCTTTATCAACGATGGCACCGGCTTGTTATACGCTGCAGTGCAAATAGCACGCTGGGAGCCAGAGTATAGCTGTTCCATCAAGCTATACGCCGCTTTAAGCTTCATCCGCATGTCAGAGCCCAGATGACCAATGCGGGTCCCTGTTATGGTTCAGCATCAGTAAACCGGCCATTGATAAAATCTTATGATTAGACAAACTACACGAGAGAGAACTTACCAAATACAACGGATGTCATGGCGTCAATCTGCCGCTTTAAGCCGGACAGTTCTTCCACTACCGGTTTCAGGGCTGCATCTGCGTCCTCAACCTTTTTTATCAAGCCGGCCTTTTCTATTTCCCAGTCAGCACGCTCCTTGTTGAAGGTCTCTTTCAACTTCTCCATAGTTGCCAAGGCATTTCTCAACTCCTCTTTGGCTTTGGAAGCCTCTGCTTGTTGAGACTTTACGTTCTCTTGAAGATCAGCGGTTTGAGTATCCTTTTTACTCAGCTTGGCCTACAAAGGCGAAGATACATCAACAATGAGATGTGTATTTTCTAAGTACCAAGCATATAACAAGTTATGCACTTTGTACTTGGGGGCTAATGCCTATTTGCTTTCTCATCAACATATTTTTCACAAGTCTCAAGTACAATGCAAGCATTATCCTTAACACTTGGGGGCTAATGTACATCTGTTCAAATCTGACGCGTTGATTAAAGACCTGATTTACCTTGCAAAGCTAAACTAGCCCTTGGGGGATCCACCGATGAACACTACATGAGTACAATGCTAAAGTACCGGTTTGTTTCTAAACGATGATTTCACATATGGAGGATCTGCATGCAAGGATTAAGATATTACAAAGACCCGGTTTACCTCGCAAAAGCTAAACTGGCCCTTGGGGGCTACTTGGGCTGATGTTTACATTTTTAAATCAAGAAAGGAAAGGTAATGAAAATACCTCATAGCGTTCTTTCACCAGGTTCACCAAACCGGCTTCATAATCACGGTTTGAGTGTAGATGGTTTAGAAAACCGGAGTGGAGTTCTTGAGTGCTAAGATGAGCGTAGCTTGACAAGTCAGTGCTCCATTTGCCTTTTTCCATGGCAGCACGCTCTTCCTTGGCACTATGTTTGGCCAAGATTACAGGATGGCCAGGAGAGGTGTGACCAATACCAGTAATGGTAACCTCGCCTTCTTTATCTCCAGCAGCTTTGTCTGGAGTTGATGGAGTCTCAGTATCTTGCATCGGACTAGTCCGGATTGGATCTGCCGGTTCAGTATCAGGCACAGCAGTATCAGCTTCTGGTTGTTCTTCGATATTGTGATCTTGAGGGGGTGTCTCATCAAAGGTGACTTCAGGACTGGGACCCTACGGTTCACCAGTTTGGTCCGGTTCACCTGTTTGCTCCTGTTCAAGAACCACCTGGTCTTCAGACGGATTGTTCACCCGAGCTTTTTTGCTGGGTCTGGCTTTGGCTCTACAAACAAAAAAAGATGTGAAAATTAAGCATAGTATACAAGGTATGAAGACATTCAAAGAAGGGGTTTAAGTATTTACCCAGCTATAGTTTTGAGAGGAGGGAGTTGGGTTGCTGTTGACTCGCCAGATGATGAGGGAGGTGTCACCTGATAATTTGAATCGGACGGATTAAGAGGTTGTCGGAAATAACCTGCCTTGGGGTAAGAATTGTCAGAAGGAGGTGAGACGTCAGATTGGCGCTTTCAAACCGGGGTGTCAGGTAAACCGGTCGAAGTGACCTTCTAACCGTTGTGTCGGGTTGTACGACGAGCCTCATGCTGCTGCTTCTTCAAAATAAATGTTGGATCCAAGTGAGCAAGAGGATGTGGAAAGCTTACTTTCCGGATTGCTTGACGGATTTTTTGTGTTGGCAGAGAGTCTGAACCGGAGGAAAGGACAATTACCTCTACATCGTCGGCTTGGCTGCCTTCCGCGCCCTCCTGATAAATATGATTGTTAATGAGATGCATAAATAGGGAACCAAGTGAATCAAGTTCTACCTCAACTTCCGGTTCATCCGTGTCATCATCCAGTTCCATGCTGATACATTCAGTTGCCTTCCACTTTGAGGTTTTCTTAACGGTTTTTGTTTTGGGGCGGGAGGGCTTTGTCGCTTTCTCTGCAGGTTTCTTCTTCCAGAATGGATCATCATCCTGTTTATAAACAAGTAGAAGGATATTCACAAGTTGAACAGTTTAGAAAGATGTCGAAGATAAAAAGGAAGGACAATACTTACAACAGGCGGTTTGTTTTTGTGTGTAAAAGGGGTTTAAGCCGGTTTGGCGGCAGATAGATTCTGATTCGTTCAAAATCTTCTTGACACCCTCAGTAACTTCTTCATCAGTTAATTGAATGTTGATGTGGCATTGGGAGTCTTCTACTTCACCAGTGTACTCACACATTAAACCAGAGCGGCGGCTTAATGGCAAGATGCTCCAGGATATCCAACAAGGCACAAAGTCGATGCTTGATAAACCGTTGGCCATAAAGGCTTGGAGCTTGGCGAGTTGAGGGGCATATGAGGCCCGTTCCATAGCACTTAAACATTGCGGCAGTGGATGAGTGGTGGAGAGCCAGTGGGCACAGTAGCCCGGCAGAGGGTTCTCGTCTTCAGGGGAGGTATCTTTACAGTAGAACCAAGTTTGGTTCCAATCTTTGGGGTGGCTGTGCAGCTTGGCATGAGGAAATTCGACCTCTTTTCTTTTTTGAATTGAGACACCCCCAAGTTCGGTGTTGGGTCCATCTACAAATTCAGTGCACCGGTTCAGATGGAAAAAATCCCGGAACAACTCAATAGTTGGTTCTTCCTGTAGATACACTTCACAGAAGACTTGGAAGTTGCATATATTGGAAACTGAGTTAGGTCCAATATCTTGAGGGTGGAGCTGGAAACTGGCAAGCACATCCCGGAGAAACTTTGACCCGGGCGGTTTGAAACCACGTCCTATGTGCTCAACAAATACCACTACCTCACCCTGCTTAGGAGTAGGAGGATTCTCCGATCCAGGAACTCGCCACCGGATTTCATTCTTTTTTGGCAAAGTACCAATCTTGACCATTCCATTAAGCTATTCTTCGGTGACTCGGGAAGGAGCCCAGTTACAAGCATAGAACTATTTGGCCATTGCAAGCGAAAAGCTGAAAGGAAATACCGGTTTACAAATCATTCATGGTGATATATAAGATGCGACGGCATAAAGACATACAGGTATGTAAGTTGTGTAAACCGGAGGCTGATACAATAATGAATGACAAGGCAATATCAGAACAAGGGTATTCACATGCTGTTAAACCAGAGTATAACAACGGAGGTAAAAGGCTTGTCCGGTTCACCAGGGTGCTAATGGTATATGATAGATTGCTCTTACAAAGGTAAACCGCCTATGTGATAAAGAGGATACAGATCTAAGGCAAAAATGACTAAGTAAGGTAAAAACAGATTTCATAAGGTTGCAGGGAAATTTTGGATCTACCGTAAGAAAGGAAAATAAAAGGATTTACACCTAAAGGGTTGGTCCCGAAGCAGTTCACAAAGGACCAGATCAGTGTTTTATGCGCGTAAAGGTTTGTTTTGGTAACAGAAGATAGGCCATTACGTGGAACACATCAAATTTGAAGTTTTTATCCGTGGACTAAGAAGAAACAGGGAAGAACAGCGCCGGAGAAACAAGGATGAACTTCAACAAACGAGGAAACCCTAGGTAGATCTACAACAGCGAAAGGAAGGGACTTACAGTGGCTATTGAAGTAGCGGAGGTACACCGCGGCTCTCTGGTGCAACCAGGTTGATGCAGCGGTCGGTGGAGAGACGGAGGCGAAGCTCGGTGACGGCGGCGACGCTCAGGTGCAGAGGCACCGCAAGGAGGAAGAAGAAGCGAAGGAGGCGAAGGGGGAAAAAGAGAATGACCTTTGGGCCTATTTATAAGGTGAACAGATAAGCGACCGGTGCGTAAATCGAGGAGCTTAAAATGAATAGTTAATAAGGATGTCGCCTCGAGGGTTGGATATTCATTAATGAAGGGTATCTTCGGCTTCAACGGGTAGATGACATCATAACAATTTGCTACGGATCTAAGGGATGACATCACGGCGGTTTACCAGACTTATACGAAGTTGCCAGGGAAAGAATTTTTCTAAGTATTGAAGATTGACATGAACAAGTTCAAATCAATCTGGGGCCTAATGTTGGGGATTTGATTACTGGAGGTAAACCGGCTAGGAGTTGCCGGTTTAGCTCCATGAAGATAGAAGCCCATGAAGACATGAGGATGGTGGCGCTTTACGAAGGCCCAAGGCCCATAGGCGGGTTAAGGCCTGTAGATGTAAACCGACTCTTTTATGTAACTTGTATTGTAAGATAAAGGAATAGAGACCGAGCCGGACACGTTTATGATCCGGCCTCGAGACTCTGTAAACCAGCGGGCGTCAACCTATGTATATAAAGGGACGACCCGCCGCGGTTTAGGGACAACAGACAACAACTCGAGAGCCAGGCAAAGCGGATTCGCTCCCTGGTCATCGAAGCCCTAGCAATACCGATCACAACTAGACCTAGGCTTTTACCTTCATCGAAGGGGCCAAACTAGTATAAAACCCCCCATGTCCCCTTGTCCGGTTCAACCCCTTTAAGCTAACCCGTAGCGATGGCTCCGCGACTAAGTCCTTTCACGAGAACATCTGCCATGACAAACCCACAACACCGTGTCTTCTTCATTTCAGAAGCTGCTGAGGGGACTTTTGGCTTCGAGCCAGTTATGCTGGCAGGGAAGACAATGCTTGGTCGTTCCTACCATTGAGCTTCGGGTATGGCATCAATAGACTTCTTCTTTTGTTTGGCAGCCATCCCGGGGTCAATGCTAGGACGCCCAAGAGCCTTTCTCTTCTCAACTTCATTGTGCGCTTGAACACATTTCCGCGCATAGTACTTCATGCGCCCGCATGAGCCTTTGGCTTCTTCACGCTTCTTAGTGAACTCGGCCTTGAGGTCATTCATCATCTTCTTGAAGATTTGCACATCAGCCACACTGAGATTGGCCGTGTGCTTCTTGAAGTGTGCCTTCTCATAATAAATCTTGTTCTTGATCTCGATGATTTTCTAAGCCAAGGCCGGTTCATTGGCAATAGCTCCGTGAAACGTGACGCTTATGTCCACTGGCAGCTGCAGATCATCAATGTTGATGCTTTGGTCCTTAAACCATTCGTCAATGAAGTTTTTTAGAATATCAACATCAAAGAGTGGCAGATCTTGAAAGATCTCAACCTCTTGCTTGCTCTTGATCAGCTTCTCTAGAGCTTCATCACTGAGATCTTCATCACTAGACAGATCAATGGTGTCTTCCTCGTTGCACAGAATGGCAGCAGGAGTCAGGTCATGCCCTAAAGTCTTCTTGGGATTCTTTTTCTTCTTGGTCCTCTTGGAGACATGAGACAAGTCTTCAGGCTGCACACCGGGTTCAGGAGGTGCAACCTTCAATGGCTTCACAGTCGAAGCTGTTGGTGCTGAAAAGGGCTTCAAAGCTTTTGTCTTTTTCTTCTTCTGCTTCGATGGTGCAGGTGCATCTTCAGAGTCTACATCATCAGCAGATTGATCCATCGTGGCCCTCTGAGCAGCAATGTGGGAGAGGAGACCATTGAAGCTATTGAAGGGGCCGATGACATTAGGACTGGCTTCACGTGTGCCATCCTGTCTTATAGCAAACGGACCCGGGTTGAAGTTGAGTCCGAAAGCCTTCCTGTTCTTTGCAGCTGACTCCTTTGCGAACTGAAAGTTGCGCTTGAAGAGATTGTCGTCACGACACCATAACAAGGATGACGGGTCGGCATTCTCAGGATGAGGTCCTCGGACCATGCAAGGATAGAAGCCTTGGGTAATGGCTTCAGGCTTCGACTTGGGTTGCAGATTCTTGTACAAAATATCGCACCATGGACGCTTGATGGCATTCTTCTCAGCATATTCAACAGTGACGAAGTTGTAAGTGAACCACTGTTCAGCCCAATATCTTCGGATCCATTGGATCCTGGTCTTGCGTTGATTATAGTTATCCTCAGGATCAGTCTTGTACAGTTCATGCAGATCCGGAGGTAGATCTAGAGCGGTATTTCCACGGTGCTGCCTACCACCTTTCCCTGCAGATTTCTCAGAAGTCATAATGTTTAGACAGATAGGCTTCAAGACAGTGAAAGGCTTCCGTCTACTTGTCAAGCAAGAACTGGCTTCAGGGGAGTGAATATGATGATGTAAGAATTCTGCAAACGAATGCAGACTATGATAACCAAGGGATTATCCCATGGACATGTACCTGTGACAGTATTAGAGATGCGAGGGAAGGGGAAGAGGTCATATGCATTCTCAGAAGATTTTTAAGATAAATCAGTTCGAAGACATTGACCTCATAGTGCGAAGCCATTCACTTATTTGAAGTGAGTTGGTTCCAGATTTGTACGAATCCATGAATAAGTACAAGTGAGGAATCTAACTAGTTATGAAGCATAAGTGAATATAGTTTGCAAGATATGAGATTCAGAAAGAGACAGATCCAGATTTGGAAGTGTAGAAACCACTTTTGGTTGAAGTGGATGGATTTGACAGATCAAAAAGACTGTAAAAAGTGAGATTTACTTACCACAGACGAACTGCTAGACGAGGCAGAAAGGGAGGCCGAGCAGTCCAATCTCCTGCACCCTAACTTGGCGGTGGAAGACACCTACGACGGTAGTGGAGAAGACGAGGTCCGCAACCGTCATGAGGACGGCGTCAAAGAGGTCGCGGCAGCTAAGCGCTTCGTCTCTGGCGTCGACACGAGCTAGCGGTGGTGCTAGGCTTTGAGCGAGATGGCGAGGTGGAAGAAGAGATAATAACCACGCGGGATGTGTATTTATAAGGTAAAGGGCTGCACAATGCAATTATGCAGGTGCCCCTGGCGGTTCACATATGATGGACACATGGTATGCATGCAACTCATTGAAAGTTGTTCCATGTTCCCACGCACGCCTGGTTTGTCGGATGGTCGTTCCGGCTTCGCCGGTATTCTGGCACAAGAGATATATCATTAAAAGCAGTTTTAAATGTGTGTCTCTATATCTTCAGCTGACAAGGACGCAGTGAAGACATTCAACACATTTCAACAGAATGCATATGACTAGATAGACAGAATTTGAGGAAGAAGCACAGAAGGGGTTAGGGTCCGATCACATTCACTTAGTTCAGAAAGATGCAAGTTTGAAGACATAGCTATAAGTGAATGCTGTAGAGGACAGAACACTATATATATATATATATATATATATATATAGAGAGAGAGAGAGAGAGAGAGAGAAACCAAATGTGAAAATAATGCAATCATGACGCCAAATAAAAATCTTTGAGAAAGTTTTGTGGTGGCGTTACCCACCGTATAGGAAGTATTAAACCCAGACACGATGCACAATTATCGTGGCGCTTCGAAGACAAATTCCGCGTTAATGTATTTACACTTAGAGGGTAAGTCTTCATTGATTGAAGATATACTTTACTTCGTATGTTGCACATCTAAGTCATCAACATGCATAAGCGTTAGGATATGTGTCCAATCACATGACATTTGAGGATTGTAAGATATTTATGAAGTAAATATGCCCTAAAGGCAATAATAAAGTTGTTATTTATATTTCCTTATATCATGATAAATGTTTATTATTCATGCTAGAATTTTATTAACCGGAAACTTAGTACATGTGTGAATACATAGACAAATAGAGTGTCCCTAGTATGCCTCTACTTGCCTAGCTCGTTAATCAAAGATGGTTAAGTTTCCTAGCCATGGTCATATGTTGTCATTTGATGAACGGGATCACATCATTAGAGAATGATGTGATGGACAAGACCCATCCTTTAGCTTAGCATAATGATCGTTTAGTTTCTTGCTATTGCTTTCTTCATGACTTATACATGTTCCTATGCCTATGAGATTATGCAACTCCCGAATACTGGAGGAACACTTAGTGTTCTATCAAACGTCACAACGTAACTGGGTGATTATAAAGATGCTCTATAGGTGTCTCTGATGGTGTTTGTTGGGTTGGCATAGATCGAGATTAGGATTTGTCACTCCGTGTATCGGAGAGGTATCTCTGGGCCCTCTCGGTAATGCACATCACAATAAGCCTTGCAAGCAATGTGACTATGAGTTAGTTACGGGATGTTGCACTGCGGAACGAGTAAAGAGACTTCCCGGAACGAGATTGAACTAGGTATTGAGATACCGACGATCGAATCTTGGGCAAGTAACATACCGATGACAAAGGGAACAACATATGTTGTTATGCAGTTTGACCAATAAATATCTTCGTAGAATATGTAGGAACCAATATGAGCATCTAGGTTCCACTATTGGTTATTGATCGGAGATGAGTCTCGGTCATGTATTCATAGTTCTCGAACCCTAGGGTCCGCACGCTTAACATTCGGTGACGATCGGTATTATGAGTTTATGGTTTTTGATGTACCGAAGGTAGTTCGAAGTCCCGGATATGATCACGGACATGACGAGGAGTCTCGGAATGGACGAGACATAAAGATCAATATATTGGAAGGCTATGTTTGGACATCGGAATGGTTCCGGGTGAGTTCGGGCATTTACTGGAGTACCGGGGGGTTACCGGAACCCCCCGGGGAGTATATGGGCCTTAATGGGCCTTAGTGGGAGAGAAGAGAAGGCAGCCTAGGAGGGGGCGCGCCCCCACTATCCCAATATAAATTGGGTGAGGGGGCCGACCCCCCTTTCCTTTCTCCTTCTCACTCTTCCTTCTATTCCTAGCGGGACTAGGAAAAGGGGGAGTCCTACTCCTACTAGGCAGAGGACTCCTCCCCCTTGGCGCGCCTAGAGAGGGCCGGCCGGCCTCCCCCTCCCTCCTTTATATACGTGGGGAGGGGGCACCCTGGAACACACAAGTTGATTGTTTAGCCATGTGTGGTGCCCCCCTCCACAGATTTCCACCTAGGTCATATCGTTGTAGTGCTTAGGCAAAGCCCTCGTCGGTAACTTCATCATTACCGTCATCACGCCGTCGTGCTGACGAAGCTCTCCCCCGACACTCAGCTGGATCTAGACTTCATGGGACGTCACCGAGCTAAACGTGTGCAGATCACGGAGGTGCCGTACCTTCGGTGCTAGGATCGGTCGGATCGTGAAGACGTATGACTACATCAACCGCGTTATCATAATGCTTCCGCTTACGGTCTACGAGGGTACATGGACAACACTCTTCCCCTCTCATTGCTATGCATCACCTAGATGGATCTTGCGTGTGCGTAGGATTTTTTTTGTACTGCGTTCCCCAACAGTGGCATCTGAGCCAGGTCTATGCGTAGATGTTATATGCACGAGTAGAACACAAAGGAGTTGTGGGCGTGGGTATATACATATTGCTTTCCGTCACTAGTTGATTCTTGATTCAACGGTATTGTTGGATGAAGCGGCTCAGACCGACATTACGCATACGCTTACGCGAGACTGGTTCTACCGACGTGCTTCACACATAGGTGGCTAGTGGGTGTCAGTTTCTCCAACTTTAGTTGAATCAGATTCAATGAACAGGGTTCTTTCTGAAGATCAAAAAGCAATCACTATACCGCGTTGTGGTTTTTGATGCGTAGGTAAGAATAGTTCTTGCTCAGCCCATAGCAGCCACGTAAAACTTGCAACAACAAAGTAGAGGACATCTAACTTGTTTTTGCAGGGCATGTTGTGATGTGATATGGTCAAGACATGATGATAAATTTTATTGTATGAGATGATCATGTTTTGTAACAGAGTTATCGGCAACTGGCAGGAGCCATATGGTTGTCGCTTTATTGTATGAAATGCAATCGCCATGAAATTGCTTTAGTTTATCACTAAGCAGTAGCGATAGTAGTAGAAGCAATAGTTGGCGAGACGACAACGATGCTTCGATGGAGATCAAGGTGTCAAGACGGTGACGATGGTGATCATAACGGTGCTTTGGAGATGGAGATCAAAGGCACAAGATGATGATGGCCATATCATATCACTTATATTGATTACATGTGATGTTTATCATTTATGCATCTTATTTTGCTTCGTTTGGTGGTAGCATTATAAGATGATCTCTCACTAAATTTCAAGGTACAAGTGTTCTCCCTGAGTATGCACCGTTGCTACAGTTCGTTGTGCCGAGACACCACGTGATGATCGGGTGTGATAAGCTCTATGTTCACATACAACCGGTGCAAGCCAGTTTTGCACACGCATAATACTCGGGTTAAACTTGAGGAGCCTAGTATATGCAGATACGACCTCGGAACACTGAGACCGAAAGGTCGAGCGTGAATCATATAGTAGATATGATCAACATAGTGATGTTCACCATTGAAAACTACTCCATCTCACGTGATGATTAGACATGGTTTAGTTGATATGGATCACGTGATCACTTAGATGATTAGAGGGATGTCTATCTAAGTCGGAGTTCTTAAGTAATATGATTAATTGAACTTTAATTTATCATGAAATTAGTCCTGATACTATTTGCATATCTATGTTGTTGATCAATAGCTTGCGATATAGCTTCCCGTTTATTTTAATATGTTCCTAGAGAAAAAGAAGTTGAAAGATGATAGTAGCAATGATGCGGACTTGGTCCGTGATCTGAGGATTATCCTCATTCTGCACAGAAGAATTATGTCCTTGATGCACCTGTAGATGATAGACCTATTGCAGGAGTAGATGCAGACATTATGAACGTTTGGCAAGCTCGGTATGATAACTACTTGATAGTTTAGTGTGCCATGCTTTACGGCTTAGAACAGGGACTTCAAAAATGTTTTGAACGCCACGGAGCATATAAGATGTTCCAAGAGATGAAATTGGTATTTCAGACTCATGCCCGAGTCGAGAGGTATGAGACCTCTGACAAGTACTTTGCCTACAAAATGGTGGAGAATAGCTCAACCAGTGAGCATGTGCTCAGATTGTCTGAGTACTACAATTGCTTGAATCAAGTGGGAGTTAATCTTCCAGATAATATAGTAATTGATAAAGTTCTCTAGTCACTATCACCAAGTTACTAGAACTTAGTGATGAACTATAATATGCAAGGGATGACGAAAATAATTCCCAAGCTCTTCGCGATGCTGAAATTGGTGAAGGTAGAAATCAAGAAATAACATCAAGTGTTGATGGTTTACAAGACCACTAGTTTCAAGAAAAGGGCAAAGGGAAAGAAAAAGGAACTTCAAAGAAGAATAGCAAGCAAGTTGCTGCTCCCATAAAGAAGCCCAAAGCTAGACCCGAGCCTGTAACTGAGTGCTTCTATTGCAAAGGAAATGGTCATTGGAAGTGGAACTGCCCTAGATACTTGGCGGATAAGAAGGATGGCAAAGTGAACAAAAGTATATTTGATATACATGTTATTGATGTGTACTTTACTAGTGTTTATAGCAAACCCTCAGTATTTGATACTGGTTTAGTTGCTAAGAGTAGTAACTCGAAATGGGAGTTGCAAAATAAACAGAGACTAGTTAAGGGCGAGGTGATGATATGAGTTGGAAGTGAATCCAAGGTTGATAAGATCACCATAGCACACTCCCTTTACCTTCGGGATTAGTGTTGAACCTAAAATAAATGTTATTTGGTGTTTGCATTGAGCATAAATATGATTGGATCATGTTTATTGCAATACGGTTATTCATTTAAGTCAAAGAATAATTGTTGTTCTATTTACATGAATAAAAACTTCTATGGTCATACACTCAATATAAATGGTTTATTAAATCTCAATTGTAGTGACACACATATTCATAATATTGAAGCCAAAAGATGCAAAGTTAATAATGATAGTGCAACTTATATGTGGCACTGCCATTTAGGTCATATTGGTGTAAAGTGCATGAAGAGACTCCATGCTGATGGAATTTTGGAATCACTTGATGCTTGCGAACCATGCCTCATGGGCAAGATGACTAAGACTCCGTTCTCCGAAACAATGGAGTGAGCAACAGACTTATTGGAAATAATACATACTGATGTATGCGGTCCGATGAGTGTTGAGGCTCGCGGCGGGTATCGTTATTTTCTGACCTTCACAGATGATTTGAGAAGATATGGGTATATCTACTTGATGAAGCATAAGCTGAAATATTTGAAAAGTTCAAAGAATTTCAGAGTGAAGTAGAAATTCATCATAACAAGAAAATAAAGTTTCTACGATCTGATCGTGGAAGTGAATATTTGAGTTATGAGTTTTGTCTTCATTTGAAACAATGCGGAATAGTTTCGCAACTCACGCCACCTGGAACACCACAGTGTAATGGTGTGTCCGAACATCGTGGCCATACTTTATTAGATATGGTGCAATCTATGATGTCTCTTACTGATTTACCACTATCGTTTTGGGGTTAGGCATTAGAGACAGCTGCATTCACGTTAAATAGGGCACCATCTAAATCCGTTGAGACGACACTGTATGAAGTATGGTTTGGCAAGAAACCAAAGCTGTAGGTTCTTAAAGTTTGGGTTGCGATGCTTATGTGAAAAAGTTTCAAACTGATAAGCTCAAATCCAAATCGGGCAAGTGCGTCTTCATAGGACACCCAAAAGAAACTGCTGGGTACACCTTCTATCACAGATCCGAAGGCAAGATATTCTGTTGCTAAGAATGGATCCTTTCTAGAAAAGGAGTTTCTCTCGAAAGAAGTGAGTGGGAGGAAAATAGGACTTGATGAGGTAATTGTACCTTCTCCTGAATTGGAAAGTAGTTGATCACAAAAATCAATTCCAGTGATTCCTACACAAATTAGTGAGGAAGCTAATGATGATGATCATGAAACTTCAGATCAAGTTACTACCGAACTTCGTAGGTCAAGCAGAGTATGGTCCGCACCAGAGTGGTACGATAATCCTATTCTGGAAGTCATGTTACTAGACCATGACGAACCTACGAACTATGAGGAAGCGATGATGAGCCCAGATTCCACAAAATGGCTTGAGGCCATGAAATCTAAGATGGGATCCATGTATGAGAACAAAGTATGGACTTTGATTGACTTGCCCGTTGATCAGTGAGCCATTGAGTATAAATGGATCTTCAAGAGGAAGACTGATGCTGATAGTAGTGTTACTATCTACAAAGCTCAAATTGTCGCAAAATGTTTTCGACAAGTTCAAGGTGTTGACTACGATGATATTTTCTCACTCGTATCGATGCTTGAAAGTCTGTCCGAATCATGTTAGCAGTTGCCGCATTTTATGAAATCTGGCAAATGGATGTCAAAACTGCATTGCTTAATGGATTTCTTAAAGAAGAGTTGTATATGATGCAGCCAGAAGGTTTTGTCGATCCTAAAGGTGCTAACAAAGTGAGGAAGCTCCATCGATCCATCTATGGACTGGTGCAAGCATCTCAGAGTTGGAATATATGCTTTGATAAAGTGATCAAAGCATATGGTTTTATACAGACTTGCGGTGAAGCCTGTATTTACAAGAAAGTGAGTGGGAGCACTACAACATTTCTGATAAGTATATGTGAATGACATATTGTTGATGGGAAATAATGTAGAATTTTCCGGAAAGCATAAAGGAGTGTTTGAAAGGAGTTTTTCAAAGAAAGACCTCGGTGAAGCTACTTACATATCGAGCATCAAGATCTATAGAGATAGATCAAGACGCTTGATATATTTTCAATAAGTACATACCTTGACAAGATTTTGAAGTATTTCAAAAATGGAATAACCAAAGAAGGAGTTCTTGCCTGTGTTGCAAGGTATGCAGTTGAGTAAAGACTCAAAAACCGACCACGGCAGAAAATAAAGAGAGAATGAAAAGTTAATCCCTATGCCTCAGTCATAGGATCTATAAAGTATGTTATGCTATGTACCAGACCTATTGTGTACCTCACCATGAGTTTGGAAAGAGTGTACAATAGTGATCCAGGAGTGGATCACTAGACAGCGGTCAAAAAATATCCTTAGTGGAATAAAGAAATGTTTCTCGGTTATGGAGGTGACAAAGAGTTCGTCGTAAAGAGTTACGTCGATGCAAGCTTTGACACCGATCTGGATGACTCTAAATTTCGATCTAGATACATATTCAAAGTGGGAGCAATTAGCTAGAGTAGCTCCATGCAAAGCATTGTAGACATAGAAAATTTGCAAAATACATACGGATCTGAATGTGGCAGACCCGTTGACTAAATTTCTCTCACAAGCAAAACATGATCACTCTTTGGGTGTTAATCACATAGCGATATAAAACAGATTATTGACTCTAGTAAACCCTTTGGGTATTAGTCACATGGAGATATGAAGTAATCACATAAAGATGTGAACTATTGGTGTTAAATCACATGAAGATGTGAACTAGATTATTGACTCTAGTGCAAGTGGGTGACTGAAGGAAATATGACCTAGAGGCAATAATAAAGTTATTGTTTATATTTCCTTATATCATGATAAATGTTTATTATTCATGCTAGAATTGTATTAACCAGAAACTTAGTACATGTGTGAATACATAGACAAACAGAGGTCGCTACTATGCCTCTACTTGACTACCTCGTTAATCAAAGATGGTTAAGTTTCCTAGCCATGGACATGTGTTGTCATTTGATGAACGAGATCACATCATTAGAGAATGATGTGATGGACAAGACCCATCCGTTAGCTTAGCAAAATGATCATTTAGTTTATTGCTATTGCTTTCTTCATGACTTATACATGTTTCTATGACTATGAGATTATGCAACTCCTGAATATCGGAGGAACACTTAGTGTGCTATCAAACGTCACAACGTAACTGGGTGATTATTGATGACCCAGAAGTGTAGGGGATCTATCGTCGCCTTTTCGATAAGTAAGAGTGTCAAACCCAGCGAGGAGCAGAAGGAAATGATAAGCGGTTTTCAGCAAGGCATTCTCTGCAAGCACTGAAATTATCAGTAACAGATAGTATAAGGTAATTTGTAACGAGTAACAAGTAATGAAAGTAAATAAGGTGCAGCAAGACGGCCCAATCCTTTTTGTAGCAAAGGACAATCCTGGACAAACTCTTATATGAAGGAAAGCGCTCCCGAGGACACATGGGAATTATCGTCAAGCTAGTTTTCATCACGATCATATGATTCGCATTCGGTACTTTGGTAATTTGATATGTGGGTGGACCGGTGCTTGGGTATTGCCCTTACTTGGACAAGTATCCCACTTATGATTAACCCCTATTGCAAGCATCCGCAACTCCAACAGAAGTATTAAGGTAAACTAACCATAGCATGAAACATATGGATCCAAATCAGCCCCTTATGAAGCAACACATAAACTAGGGTTTAAGCTTCTGTCACTTTAGCAACCCATCATCTACTTATTACTTCCCAATGCCTTCCTTTAGGCCGAAACAATGGTGAAGTGTCATGTAGTCGACGTTCACATGACACCACTAGAGGAAAGACAACATACATCTCATCAAAATATCAAACAAATACCAAATTCACATGACTACTAATAGCAAGGCATCTCCCATGTCCTCAGGAACAAGTAACTACTCACAAAGCATATTCATGTTCATAATCAGAGGGGGTATTAATATGCATAATGGATCTGAACATATGATCTTCCACCCAATAAACCAACTAGCATCAACTACAAGGAGTAATCAACACTACTAGCAACCCACAGGTACCAATCTGAGGTTTGGGTACAAAGATTGGATACAAGAGATGAACTAGGGTTTGAGATAAGATGGTGCTGGTGAAGATGTTGATGGAGATTGACCCCCTCACAATGAGAGAATCGTTGGTGATGATGATGGTGATGATTTCCCCCTCCCGGAGGGAAGTTTCCCCGGCAGAACAGCTCCGCCGGAGCCCTAGATTGGTTCCGCCAAGGTTCCACCTCGTGGCTGCGGAGTTTCGTCCTGTAAGCTTGCTTATGATTTTTTCTCAGATGAAAGACTTCATATAGCAGAAGATGGACACCAGAGGCCTGCCAGGGGGCCCATGAGGCAGGGGGCGCGCCCAGGGGGTAGGGCGCGCCCCCACCCTCGTGGCCAGGGTGTGGGCCCCCTCTGGTATTTTCTTTGCTCAGTATTTTTTATAAATTCCAAAAATGACTTCCGTGAAGTTTCAGGACTTTTGGAGTTGTGCAGAATAGGTCTCTAATATTTGCTCCTTTTCCAGCCCAGAATTCCAGCTGCCGGCATTCTCCCTCTTCATGTAAACCTTGCAAAATAAGAGAGAATAGGCATACGTGTTGTGGCATAATGTGTAATAACAGCCCATAATGCAATAAATATCGATATAAAAGCATGATGCAAAATGGACGTATCAACTCCCATAAGCCTAGACCTCGCTTATCCTCAAGCGGAAGCCGATATCGGAAAATATGTCCACATGTTTAGAGATAGAGGTGTCGATAAAATAAAATATGGACATGAGGGCATCATGATCATTCTTAGAACAGCAACATACATACATATTGTCATATGATCTCTTATGCTAAAGTAACAATTCAATCACAATTTCAAGTATGAATCATAAACTTTATTGAAAACTAACAACTACAATCTCAGTCATTGAAGCAATTGTAATTTATCATAACATCGGAAAGAGTCAATAAGAGCTTTTCAGCAAGTCCACATACTCAACTATCATTTAGTCTTCCATAATTGCTAACACTCATGCAATACTTATGGGTATGGAGTTTTAATCGGACACAGAGAAAGATAGGGGCTTATAGTGTTGCGTCCCAACTTTTTACCTCAAGGGTAATGTCAACAATAATAGTTCATGCAAACCTACATCCAATTAGCCATATATATCAGGATCTTTTCAACACATTGTGCTTGCCAAAGGATAAAATGTAAAAAGGAAAGGCGAAGATCACCAAGACTCTTATATAAGGTAGAGGATAAAAGTAAAAGATAGGTCCTTCGCAGAGGGAAGCAGAAGTTGTCATGCGCTTTTATGGTTGGATGCACAAAATCTTAATACAAAAGAACGTCACTTTATATTGCCACTTGTGATATGGACCTTTATTATGCAGTCCCTCGCTTTTATTTCTTCCACATCTCAATATCGTATAAAGCTTATTTTCTCCACATTAATAAATCATACATATTTAGAAGGCAATTTTTATTGCATGCACCGATGACAACTTACTTGAAGGATCTTACTCAATCCATAGGTAGGCATGGTGGACTCTTATGGCAAAACTAGGTTTAGGGATATTTGGAAGCATAAGTAGTATCTCTACTTGGTACAAAGAAATTGGCTAGCATGAGAGGGAAATGCAAGCTCAACATGTTGGACGATCCATGACAATATAATTTATCTCAGATGTAAGAAAACATAACCCATTACGTTGTCTTCCTTGTCCAACGTCAACTCTTTAGCAGGTCATATTTTAATGAGTGCTCAATCATAAAAGATGTCCAAGATAGTATATTTATATGTGAAAACCTCTCTTTCTTTATTACTTCCTATTAACTGCAACGATGACCAAAACTATGTTTGTCAACTTTCAACAATTTTTATTCGTCATACTCTTTATATGTGAAGCCATTACTCTCCATAAGATCCATATGATCTATTTATTTCTTTTTATTCTTTCTCTTTTATTTCATTCCCTTAAGATCATAGCAAGATAATCAAGCCCTTGACTCAACACTAATCTTTATTATATAGCTCACGGACTCGATTACATAGAAGAATCATAAAGCAAAACTCACAACTAGATCATACTAAAACTTTATTCTACTAGATCAAGATATTACCAAAAGGATCGAACTAAGGAAAACAGTAAAGACAAGAGATGTGATGGTGATACGATACCGGGGCACTCCCCCAAGCTTGGCAGTTGCCAAGGGGAGTGCCCATACCCATGTGTTTATGTCTCCTTCCTCGGTGGTGGTGATGGTGGAGTTGTTGATGATGTAGGCTTGTCGTCCATCTTCCAAGGCATATGCTCACCATCATAGAAGGATGATCGAGTCTCCGGGATCCTCAAATCTGTAGCCAAACTCATCCTCTTGAATCTATATTCATACTCACAGTTTTGGTTTTGCAGGTCATAGATCTGGGCTTGGAGGTGCTCGATTTTCTCGTGAAGCTTGAAGATTGCCTCCCCAATGTTCTTGTCATCCAGCTTGTGGTTGTTGGTGAACTCCATGATCATTATATGATTGGAGTCGAGTCCACATTCCACCATCTCCTGGCACTTCAAAACTTGTTGCTCCAGTGCCTCGAGCCTTGTCTCCATGCTTCCGGTCCTCCTTGGTCCCTCAACATCGCGGATGTGCAGCAACCCCTCACGCATCTCAATGGTTTGAGGGTGTTGCAGCACCTCCGCGAGGTAGGGGTTGATGACCTTCTCGAAGAACTTTTCCTTGGGGGCACTTGAAGACGCCATGGCGATCTAGATCTGCCAAAAAACAGCTCGAAACAAAGACATGAGATATTTGCGTGATACCGTGGTCAAAACCTTCGGGAGATTATATAATGAATTTTTACCAACCAAAAGAAGTATCGTGCATGAAAACGGAGTCCGGAGGGCACACAAGGTGCCCACGAGGTAGGGGGCACGCCCAGGGGGGTAGGGCGCGCCCTCCACCCACGTGGAAGCCTCGTGTCCTTTCCGGACTGCTTCTTATTTTCCTAATTTCTTAAATATTCCAAAATAGAGAAAAAATGCCATTAGAACTGTTTTGGAGTCGGTTTACTTACCGTACCACATACCTATTCCTTTTCGGAGTCTGAAACATTCTGGAAAGTGTCCCTTATGTATTCCCCGGGGTTACAGTTTCAATAACATTAGTTTCAACATTTATAGGATTACCTGAGATATAATGTTTGATTCTTTGTTCACCACCCTCAGATTTGTGCCTTCGAAGTTGTTGATTTTTATGGCACCGGTACGGTAGACCTCATCAATGACGTAAGGACCTTCCCATTTAGAGAGGAGTTTGCCTGCAAAAAATCTCAAACGAGAGTTGTATAGCAATACATAATCACCTACATTAAACTCACGCTTTTGTATCCTTTTGTCATGCCATCTTTTAACTTTTTCTTTAAACAGTTTGGCATTTTCATAGGCTTGGGTTCTCCATTCATCAAGTGAGCTAATGTCAAATAACCTCTTCTCACCGACAAGTTTGAAATCATAATTGAGCTCTTTAGTGGCCCAATATACCTTATGTTCTAATTCGAGAGGTAAGTGACATGCTTTTCCATAAACCATTTTATACGGAGACATACCCATAGGATTTTTGTATGCAGTTCTATAAGCCCATAATGCATCATCAAGTTTCTTTGACCAATTCTTTCTAGATCTATTAATGGTCTCTTGCAAAATTAATTTAAGCTCTCTATTACTTAATTCTACTTGACCACTAGACTGTGGGTGATAAGGAGATGCAATTCTATGATTGACATCATAGTTAGCAAGCATTTTACGAAAGGCACCATGAATAAAATGTGAACCGCCATCAGTCATTAAATATCTAGGGACTCCAAATCTCGAAAAAATAACTTCTTTAAGCATCTTAATAGATGTGTTATGATCATCACTACTAGTTGGAATAGCTTCTACCCACTTAGTAACGTAGTCAACATCAACTAAAATATGTGTATACCCATTAGAGGAAGGAAACGGTCCCATATAATCAAAGCCCCAAACATCAAATGGTTCAATAACAAGTGAATAATTCATAGGCATTTCCTGACGTCTACTAATATTACCAATTCTTTGACATTCGTCACAAGACAAGACAAACTTACGGGCATCCTTGAAGAGAGTAGGCCAATAAAAACCGGATTGCAATACCTTTTGTGCAGTTCTATCTCTAGCGTGGTGCCCTCCATAAGCCTCGGAGTGAGACTTGCGTAGGATCTGTTCCTGTTCATGCTTAGGTAGACAACGTCTAATAACACCATCTACTCCTTCTTTATAAAGATGTGGGTCATCCCAAAAGTAATGTCTCAAATCGTAGAAAAACTTTTTCTTTTGCTGGTATGTGAAACTAGGTGGTATAAATTTAGCAACAATGTAATTAGCATAATCAGCATACCATGGAGCAGTACGAGAAGCATTTATGACAGCTAATTGTTCATCAGGAAAGCTATCATCAATAGGTAGTGGGTCATCAAGAACATTCTCTAACCTAGACAAGTTGTCTGCAACGGGGTTCTCAACTCCCTTTCTATCAATAATATGTAAATCAAATTCTTGTAGCAAGAGAACCCATCTAATAAGTCTAGGTTTAGCATCTTTCTTTTCCATAAGGTATTTAATAGCAGCATGATCAGTGTGAATGTTACTTTAGAATCAACAATATTAGGTCTGAACTTATCACAAGCAAAAATAGCTGCTAAAAATTCTTTTTCAGTAGTAGCATAATTTCTCTGGGCATTGTCTAGAGTTTTACTAGCATATTGAATAACATTTAATTTATTATCAACTCTTTGCCCTAGAACAGCACCTACAGCATAATCACTAGCATCACACATAATTTCAAAAGGTAAATTCCAATCAGGTGGCTGAACAATAGGTGCAGAAATCAAGGCTTTCTTAAGTACTTCGAATGCTTCTACACAATCATCATCAAAGACAAAAGGAATATATTTTTGTAATAGATTAGTCAGAGGCCGAGAAATTCTAGAAAATTCCTTAATGAACCTCCTATAAAAACCGGCATGACCAAGGAAACTTCTTATACCTTTAATGTCCTTGGGACACGACATCTTTTCAATAGCGTCAAGTTTAGCTTTATCAACCTCAATACCTCTTTCAGAAATTTTATGCCCCAAGACAATGCCTTCATTAACCATAAAGTGGCATTTCTCCCAATTCAAGCCAAGATTAGTTTCTTCACATCTCTGCAAACTCGATCAAGGTTGCTCAAGCAATCATCAAAAGAGGATCCATAAACGGAGAAATCATCCATGAAAACCTCACAAATCTTTTCACAAAAGTCAGAGAATATAGCCATCATGCATCTTTGAAAGGTAGTAGGTGCATTACATAAACCAAAAGGCATACGTCTATAAGCAAAAGTACCGAAAGGGCAAGTGAACATGGTCTTTTCTTGATCCTCAACTGACACAGGTATTTGAGAGAAACCAGAGTAACCATCTAGAAAGCTAAAATGTGTACGTTTGGATAATCTTTCTAGCATTTGATCAATAAAAGGCAAAGGGTAATGAACTTTTTAGTAGCTTTATTTAGTTTGCAGAAATCAATTACCATCCTATAACCTGTAATAATTCTTTGTGGGATCAATTCTTCTTTATCATTAGGAACAATGGTAATACCTCCCTTCTTAGGGACACAATGGACAAGACTTACCCACTGACTACCAGCAACAGGATAAATTATACCTGCCTCAAGGAGCTTTAATATTTCCTTTATTACCACTTCTTTCATCTTAGGATTTAGTCGTTGTTGGTGATCAATAACTGGTTTGGCGTCTTTCTACAAATTTATTTTATGTTGACATAGACTGGGACTAATGCCCTTAAGATCATCAAGAGTATATCCAATAGCAACACGATGCTTCTTCAGAGTTTTCAATAATTTCTCTTCCTCCTTTTCTGAAAGGTTAGAACTAATAATAACAGGATATATCTTCTTTTCATCAAGATAAGCATATTTAAGAGTATCAGGTAACAGTTTAAGCTCAAACACGGGATCACCCTTGGGTGGAGGAGGATCCCCTAGAATTTCAACAGGCAAGTTGTGTTTCAGAATAGGCCCCTATTTAAAGAATACTTCATCTATTTCTCTTCTTTCATTCATAAACATATCATTTTTATGGTCTAGCAAATATTGTTCTAAAGTATCACTAGGAGGCACGACAATAGAAGCAAGACCAATAATTTCATCTTTACTAGGTGATTCCTCATCACGGGGTTGTCTACGAAACTTAGCAAAATTAAACTCATGAGACATATCCCCTAAACCAATAGAAACAATATCCTTATTGCAGTATATCTTAGCATTAACAGTATTCAAGAAGGGTCTACCTAATATAATGGGACAAAAGTCATCTTGTGGGGAACCAAGAACAAGAAAATTAGCAGGATATTTAACCTTCCCACACAATACTTCAACATCTCTAACAATCCCAATTGGTGAAATAGTATCTCTATTGGCAAGCTTAATGGTAACATCGATATCTTCTATCTCAGCAGGTGCAATATCATGCATAATTTCTTTGTATAAGGAATGAGGTATTGCACTTGGACTACCACCCATATCACATAAGCCATGATAGCAATGATCTCCTATTTTAACAAAAATAACATGCATGCCTACAACAAGTCTATGTTTATTTTTAGTATCAGGTTTAGCAATTCTAGCAGTCTCATCACAGAAGTAAATAACATGCCCATCAATATTATCAGCCAAGAGATCTTTAACCATAGCAATATTAGGTTCAACTTTAACTTGCTCAGGGGGTTTGTGTCTCCTAATATTACTTTTGTTGACTACAGTTGAAGCTTTAGCATGATCCTTTATTCTAACAGGGAATGGTGGTTTCTCAACATAAGCAGTAGGAACAATAGGATCATTATAAGTGATAGTATTTTCTTCAACTTTAATAGGTGCAACTACTTCTACTTAAATGGGAGGATTATATTTAAACCACTTCTCCTTAGGGAGATCAACATGAGTAGCAAATGATTCACAGAAAGAAGCTACTATCTCATAGTCAAGTCCATATTTAGTGCTAAATTCACGGAAAGCATCGGTATCCATAAAAGATTTAACACAATAAAACTTAGGTGTTATACCTGACTCCTTACCTTCATCGAGATCCCAATCTTCAGAGTTGCGTTTAATTCTCTCCAATAAATCCCATTTGAATTTAATAGTCTTCATCATAAAAGAGCTAGTACAAGAAGTATCAAGCATGGAGCGATTATTGAGAGAAAGCCGAGCATAAAATTTTTGAATGATCATTTCTCTTGAGAGCTCATGATTGGGGCATGAATATAACATTGACTTAAGCCTCCCCCAATCTTGAGCGATGCTTTCTCCTTCGTGAGGCCAAAAATTATATATATATTTACGATCACGACGAACAAGATGCATAGGATAAAACTTCTGATGAAATTCCAATTTCAATCGTTTGTAGTCCCATGATCCCATATCATCACATAGCCTAAACCATGTCAATGCATCCCTTCAAATATAAAGGGAAAACCTTATTCTTGATAACATCCTCGGGCATAACTGCAAGCTTAAATAATCCACAAACTTCATCCACATAGATTAAGTGTAAATCGGGATGCAATGTTCCATCTCCTGCAAAAGGATTAGCTAGAAGTTTCTCTATCATACCCAAAGGAATTTCAAAGTAAAAATTTTCATTAGGTTCAATAGGTTGAGGGGTAGCTAATTGTGGTTCTGGAAAAGGTGAAGATACCTCAAACAAACCCCTCAAAGGATTACGTTCCATAGTAACAAGTGAGAGTAAATTTCAGCACACTATATAAATTTTTCCTTACCAAATTCCACCTACCAAAGGTACTTCTGTTGGAAATATGCCCTAGAGGCAATAATAAATAAGTTATTATTATATTTCCTTGTTCATGATAATCGTTTATTATCCATGCTATAATTGTATTGATAGGAAACTCAGATACATGTGTGGATACATAGACAACACCATGTCCCTAGTAAGCCTCTTGTTGACTAGCTCGTTGATCAATAGATGGTTACAGTTTCCTGACCATGGACATTGGATGTCATTGATAACGGGATAACATCATTAGGAGAATGATGTGATGGACAAGACCCAATCCTAAGCCTAGCACAAAGATCGTGTAGTTCGTATGCTAAAGCTTTTCTAATGTCAAGTATCTTTTCCTTAGACCATGAGATTGTGTAACTCCCGGATACCGTAGGAATGCTTTGGGTGTATCAAACGTCACAACGTAACTGGGTGGCTATAAAGGTGCATTACAGGTATCTCCGAAAGTGTCTGTTGGGTTGGCACGAATCGAGACTGGGATTTGTCACTCCGTGTAAATGGAGAGGTATCTCTGGGCCCACTCGGTAGGACATCATCATAATGTGCACAATGTGACCAAGGTGTTGATCACGGGATGATGTGTTACGGAACGAGTAAAGAGACTTGCCGGTAACGAGATTGAACAAGGTATCGGTATACCGACGATCGAATCTCGGGCAAGTACAATACCGCTAGACAAAGGGAATTGTATACGGGATCGATTGAGTCCTTGACATCGTGGTTCATCCGATGAGATCATCGTGGAACATGTGGGAGCCAACATGGGTATCCAGATCCCGCTGTTGGTTATTGACCGGAGAACGTCTCGGTCATGTCTACATGTCTCCCGAACCCGTAGGGTCTACACACTTAAGGTTCGATGACGCTAGGGTTATAAAGGAAGTTTGTATGTGGTTACCGAATGTTGTTCGGAGTCCCGGATGAGATCCCGGACGTCACGAGGAGTTCCGGAATGGTCCGGAGGTAAAGATTTATATATGGAAAGTTGTTGTTCGGGTTCCGGAAAAAGTTCGGGTTTTTTCGGTATTGTACCGGGAAGCTTCCAGAAGGTTCTGGAGGATTCCGGAGGGGTCCGGAGGTCCGGAAATTGTTCCACCACGTCCAATACAGTAGCATGGGCTGTAGGGGGGCGCCCTAGCCTTAATGGGCCAGGGGAACCAGCCCCCCCAAGGCCCATGCGCATGGGAAGGGGAAAACCCTAAATGGGGAGGCCTCCACTTGACTTGGGAGGCACTCCTCCCCCCTTGGCCGCCCCCCTAGATGGGATCTAGGGCTGGCCGCACCCCTTGGGGTGGGAAACCCTAAAGGGGGCGCAGCCCCCTTCCCCCCTATATATACTTGAGGTTTTGGCGCTGCCAGAGACATGAGTTCTCTCCCTCTATTGGTGCAGCCCTGCCTCTCCTCCTCCTCCTCTCCCGTGGTGCTTGGCGAAGCCCTGCTGGATTGCCACGCTCCTCCACCACCACCTCGCCGTTGTGCTGCTGCTGGATGAAGTCTTCCTCAACCTCTCCCTCTCTCCTTGCTGGATCAAGGCATGGGAGACGTCACCGGGCTGTACGTGTGTTGAACGCGGAGGTGCCGTCCGTTCGGCACTAGGATCTCAGGTGATTTGAATCACGACGAGTACGACTCCTTCAACCCCGTTCTCTTGAACGCTTCCGCTTAGCGATCTACAAGGGTATGTAGATGCACTCTCCTTCCCCTCGTTGCTGGTTTCTCCATAGATAGATCTTGGTGACACGTAGGAAAATTTTGAATTTCTTCTACGTTCCCCAACAGTGGCTTCATGAGCTAGGTCTATTGCGTAGATTCTTTGCACGAGTAGAACACAAAGTAGTTGTGGGCGTTGATGTTGTTCAATATGCTTACCGTTACTAGTCCAATCTTGTTTCGACGGTATTGTGGGATGAAGCGGCCCGGACCGACCTTACACGTATTCTTACGTGAGACAGGTTCCACCGACTGACATGCACTTGGTGCATAAGGTGGCTAGCGGGTGCCAGTCTCTCCCACTTTAGTCGGAACGGATTCGATGAAAAGGGTCCTTATGAAGGGTAAATAGCAATTGGCATATCACGTTGTGGTTTTGCGTAGGTAAGAAATGTTCTTGCTAGAAACCCATAGCAGCCACGTAAAACATGCAAACAACAATTAGAGGACGTCTAACTTGTTTTTACAGGGTATGCTATGTGATGTGATATGGCCAAGAAGAATGTGATGAATGATATGTGATGTATGAGATTGATCATGTTCTTGTAATAGGAATCACGACTTGCATGTCGATGAGTATGACAACCGGCAGGAGCCATAGGAGTTGTCTTTATTTATTGTATGACCTGCGTGTCATTGAACAACGCCATGTAATTACTTTACTTTATTGCTAACCGGTAGCCATAGTAGTAGAAGTAATAAGTTGGCGAGACAACTTCATGGAGACACGATGATGGAGATCATGATGATGGAGATCATGGTGTCATGCCGGTGACGACGATGATCATGGAGCCCCGAAGATGGAGATCAAAAGGAGCAAAATGATATTGGCCATATCATGTCACTATTTGATTGCATGTGATGTTTATCATGTTTATGCATCTTGTTTACTTAGAACGACGGTAGTAAATAAGATGATCCCTTACAACAATTTCAAGAAGTGTTCTTCCCTAACTGTGCACCGTTGCTAAAGTTCGTCGCTTCTAAGCACCACGTGATGATCGGGTGTGATGGATTCTTACGTTCACATACAACGGGTGTAAGCCAGATTTACACACGCGAAACACTTAGGGTTAACTTGACGAGCCTAGCATGTACAGACATGGCCTCGGAACACAGAGACCGAAAGGTCGAGCATGAGTCGTATGGTAGATACGATCAACATGAAGATGTTCACCGATGATGACTAGTCCGTCTCACGTGATGATCGGACACGGCCTAGTTGACTCGGATCATGTAATCACTTAGATGACTAGAGGGATGTCTATCTGAGTGGGAGTTCATAAGATGAACTTAATTATCCTGAACATAGTCAAAAGATCTTTGCAAATTATGTCGTAAGCTCGCACTTTAGTTCCACTTTTTAGATATGTTCCTAGAGAAAATATAGTTGAAAGTTGATAGTAGCGATTATGCGGACAGTAGAAAGCTTGTCCTTAATGCACCGCTCAGGGTGCTGAACCCCAAACGTCGTTTGTCGATGTTGCGAACATCGGACATACACGTTTTGATAACTACGTGATAGTTCATTTAAATGGTTTAAGTAGAGGCACCAAAGACGTTTTTCGAAACGTCGCGGAACATATGAGATGTTTCAAGGGCTGAAATTGGGATTTCAGGCTCGTGCCCACGTCAAGAGGTATGAGACCTCCGACGATTTTCTTAGCCTGCAAACTAAGGGAGAAAACCTCAATCGTTGAGCTTGTGCTCAGATGGTCTGAGTACAACAATCACTTTAATCGAGTGGGAGTTGATCTTCCAGATGAGATGGTGATGTTTCTCCAAAGTCATTGCCACCAAGCTGCTAGAGCTTCGTGATGAACTATAACATATCAAGGATAGAGATGATGATCCTTGAGGTATTTGCGTTGTTTGACATCGTGAAAGTAGAAATCAAGAAGGAGCATCAATTGTTGATGATTGGTGAAACCACTAGTTTCAATAAGGGCAAGGGCAAGAAGGGACACTTCATGAAACGGAAAATCAGTTGCTGCTCCAGTGAAGAAACCCAAGGTTGAACCTTAACTCGGGACTGAGTGCTTCTATAATAAGGGGAACAACCACTGGAGCAGAATTACCCTAGATACTTGGTAGATAAGAAGGCTGGCAAGGTCGATAGAAGTATATTGGATATACATTATGTTAATGTGTACTTTACTAGTACTCCTAGTAGCACCAGGGTATTAGATACCGGTTCGGTTGCTAAGTGTTAGTAACTCGAAATAAAAGCTACGGAGTAAACGGAGACTAGCTAAAGGTGAGCTGACGATATGTGTTGGAAGTTTTTCCAAGCTTGATGTGATCAAGCATCGCACGCTCCCTCTACCAACGAGATTGGTGTTAAACCTAAATAATTGTTATTTGGTGTTTGCGTTGAGCATAGACATGATTGGATTATGTCTATTGCAATACGGTTATTCATTTAAGGAGAATAATAGTTACTCTATTTATGTGAATAATACCTTCAGTGGTCTTGCACCTAAAAATGGTTTATTGAATCTCGATCGTAGTGATACACATTTTCATGCCAAAAGATAGTAATGATAGTACCACTTACTGGTGGCACTGCCATGTAAGTCATATTGGTTTAAAACGCATGAAGAAGCTCCATGTTGATGGATCTTTGGACTCACTCATTTTTGAAAAGTTTGAGACATGCGAACCATGTCTATTGGTGTATACGCATGAAGAAACTCCATGCAGATGAATCGTTTGGACTCACTTGATTTTGAATCACTTGAGATATGCAAATCATACCACATGGGCAAGATGACTGAAAAGCCACGGTTTCAGTAAGATGGAACAAGATAGCAACTTGTTGGAAGTAACACATTTTGATGTGTGCAGTCCAATGAGTGCTGAGGCATGCAGTGAATATCGTTATGTTCTTACTTCACAGATGATTCGAGTAGATGTTGGGAATATTTACTTGATGAAACACAAGTCTGAATTATTGAATGGTTCAAGTAATTTCAGAGTGAAATAGAAGATCATCGTGACAAGAGGATAAAATGTCTATGATATGATCATAGAGATGAATATCTGAGTTACGAGTTTTGGCACACAATTAAGACATTGTGGAAATTGTTTCGCAATTAATACCGCCTGGAACACCATAGTGTGATAGTGTGTCCGAACATCATAGTTGCACCCTATTGGATATGGTGCGTACCATGATGTCTCTTATCGAATTACCACTATTGTTCATGGGTTAGGCATTAGAGACAACCACATTCACTTTAAATAGGGCACCACGTAATTCCGTTGAGATGACACCGTATGAATTATGGTTTAGAGAAACCTAAGTTGTCATTTCTTAAAGGTTTGGGGCTGCGACGCTTATGTGAAAAAGTTTCAGGCTGATAAGCTCGAACCCAAAGCGGATAAATGCATCTTCATAGGACACCCAAAACAGCTGGGTATACCTCCTGTCTCAGATCCGAAAGCAATAAGGGATTGTTTCTAGAATCAGGTCCTTTCTCGAGGAAAAGTTTCTCTCGAAAGAATTGAGTGGGAGGATGGTGGAGACTTGATATGGTTATTGAACCATCACTTCAACCAGTGTGTATCAGGGCACAGGAAGTTGTTCCTGTGGCACCTACACCAATTGAAGTGGAAGCTTATGATAGTGATCATGAAGCTTCGGATCAAGTCACTTCCGAACCTCGTAGGACGACAAGGACGCGTACTGCTTCGGAGTGGTACGGTGATCCTGTCTTAAAGGTCATGTTGCTAGACAACAATGAACCTACGAGCTATGGAGAAGCGATGGTGGGCCCAAATTCCGACAAATAGTTAGGAGCCATGAAATCCGAGATAGGATCCATGTATCAGAACAAAGGATGGACTTTGGTGGACTTGCCCAATGATCGGCAAGCCATTGAGATAAATGGATCTTTAAGAAGAAGACAGACGTGGACGGTAATGTCACCGTCTATGAAGCTCGACTTGTGGCGAAGAGTTTTTCACTAGTTCAAGGAGTTGACTACGATGAGATTTTCTCATCCGTAGCAATGCTTAAGTCCGTCGGATTCATGTTAGCATTAGCTGCATTTATGAAATATGGCAGATGGATGTCAAAACGAGTTTCCTTACCAGTTTTCGTAAGGAAAGGTTGTATGAAATACAATCAAAAAGGTTTTGTTGATCCTAAGGATGCTAAAAGGTATGCTAGCTCTAGCGAGCCTTCCATGGACTGGAGTAAGCATCTCGGAGTTGGAATGTGCACTTTGATAAGATGATCAAAGATTTTGGGTTTATACAAAGTTTATGAGAAACTTGTATTTCCAAAGAAGTGAGTGGGAGCACTATAGAATTTCTGATGAGTATCTGTTGTTGACATATTATGGATCAGAAATGATGTAGAATTTCTGGAAAGCATATAGGGTTATTTGAAAGTGTTTTTCAATGGAAAGCCTGGATTAAGCTACTTGAACATTGAGCATCAAGATCTATAAGGATAGATCAAAACGCTTAATGGTACTTTTCAAATGAGCACATACCTTGACATGATCTTGAAGGTGTTCAAGATGGATCAGTCAAAGAAGGAGTTCTTGCCTGAGTTGTAAGGTATGAAGTTAAGACTTAAAGCTCGACCACGGCAGAATAGAGAGAAAGGACGAAGGTCGTCCCCTATGCTTAAGACATAGGCTCTACAGTATGCCATGCTGAGTACCGCACCTGAAGTGTGCCTTGCCATGAGTCAGTCAAGGGGTACAAGAGTGATCCAAGAATGGATCATAGGACAGCGGTCAAAGTTATCCTTAGTAACTAGTGGACTAAGGAATTTTCTCGATTATGGAGGTGGTAAAAGAGTTCGTCGTAAAGGGTTACGTCGATGCAAGCTTGACACCTATCCGGATAGCTCTGAGTAGAGATACCGGATACGTATAATGGAGCAACAATTTAGAATAGCTCCAAGTAGAACAGTTATTTGGAATAGCTCCAAATAGAGCGTGGTAGCTGCATCTAGGAGATGACATAGAGATTTGTAAAGCACACACGGATCTGAAAGGTTCAGACCCGTTGACTATAACCTCTCTCACAAGCATAACATGATCAAACCCAGAACTCTTGGGTGTTAGTCACATGGGGATGTGACCTTGAGTGTTAACCACATATCGATGTGAACTGGATTATTGACTCTAGTGCAAGTGGGAGACTGTTGGAAATATGCCGTAGAGGCAATAATAAATAAGTTATTATTATATTTCCTTGTTCATGATAATCGTTTATTATCCATGCTATAATTGTATTGATAGGAAACTCAGATACATGTGTGGATACATAGACAACACCATGTCCCTAGTAAGCCTCTAGTTGACTAGCTCGTTGATCAATAGATGGTTACAGTTTCCTGACCATGGACATTGGATGTCATTGATAACGGGATCACATCATTAGGAGAATGATGTGATGGACAAGACCCAATCCTAAGCCTAGCACAAAGATCGTGTAGTTCGTATGCTAAAGCTTTTCTAATGTCAAGTATCTTTTCCTTAGACCATGAGATTGTGCAACTCCCGTATACCGTAGGAATGCTTTGGGTGTATCAAACGTCACAACGTAACTGGGTGGCTATAAAGGTGCATTACAGGTATCTCCGAAAGTGTCTGTTGGGTTGGCACGAATCGAGACTGGGATTTGTCACTACGTGTAAACGGAGAGGTATCTCTGGGCCCACTCGGTAGGACATCATCATAATGTGCACAATGTTACCAAGGGGTTGATCACGGGATGATGTGTTACGGAACGAGTAAAGAGACTTGCCGGTAACGAGATTGGACAAGGTATCGGTATACCGACGATCGAATCTCGGGCAAGTACAATACCGCTAGACAAAGGGAATTGTATACGGGATCGATTAAGTCCTTGACATCGTGGTTCATCCGATGAGATCATCGTGGAACATGTGGGAGCCAACATGGGTATCTAGATCCCGCTGTTGGTTATCGACCGGAGAACGTCTCGGTCATGTCCACATGTCTCCCGAACCCGTAGGGTCTACACACTTAAGGTTCGATGACGCTAGGGTTATAAAGGAAGTTTGTATGTGGTTACCGAATGTTGTTCGGAGTCCCGGATGAGATCCCGGACGTCATGAGGAGTTCCGGAATGGTCCGGAGGTAAAGATTTATATATGGAAAGTTGTTGTTCGGGTTCCGGAAAAAGTTCGGGTTTTTTCGGTATTGTACCGGGAAGCTTCCAGAAGGTTCCAGAGGATTCCGGAGGGGTCCGGAGGTCCGGAAATTGTTCCACCACGTCCAATACAGTAGCATGGGCTGTAGGGGGGCGCCCTAGCCTTAATGGGCCAGGGGCACCAGCCCCCCCAAGGCCCATGCGCATGGGAAGGGGAAAACCCTAAAGGGGGAGGCCTCCACTTGACTTGGGAGGCACTCCTCCCCCCTTGGCCGCCCCCCTAGATGGGATCTAGGGCTGGCCGCACCCCTTGGGGTGGGAAACCCTAAAGGGGGCGCAGCCCCCTTCCCCCCTATATATACTTGAGGTTTTGGGGCTGCCAGAGACATGAGTTCTCTCCCTCTATTGGTGCAGCCCTGCCTCTCCTCCTCCTCCTCTCCCGTGGTGCTTGGCGAAGCCCTGCTGGATTGCCACGCTCCTCCACCACCACCACGCCGTTGTGCTGCTGCTGGATGAAGTCTTCCCCAACCTCTCACTCTCTCCTTGCTGGATCAAGGCATGGGAGACGTCACCGGGCTGTACGTTTGTTGAACGCGGAGGTGCCGTCCGTTCGGCACTAGGATCTCCGGTGATTTGAATCACGACGAGTACGACTCCTTCAACCCCGTTCTCTTGAACGCTTCCGCTTAGCGATCTACAAGGGTATGTAGATGCACTCTCCTTCCCCTCGTTGCTGGTTTCTCCATAGATAGATCTTGGTGACACGTAGGAAAATTTTGAATTTCTGCTACGTTCCCCAACAGCTTCACTCCCCGGCAACGATGCCAGAAAAGAGTCTTGATGACCCACAAGTGTAGGGGGTCTATCGTAGCCATTTAGATAAGTAAGAGTGTCGAACCCAACGAGGAGCAGAAGGAAATGATAGGCGGTTTTCAGCAAGCTCCAAGCACTGGAATTATCGGTAACAGATAGTGATAAGGTAATTTGTAATGAGTAACAAGTAATGAAAGTAAATAAGGTGCAGCAAGATGGCCCAATCCTTTTTGTAGCAAAGGACTAGCCTAGACAAACTCTTATATGAAGGAAAGCGCCCCCGAGGACACATGGGAATTATCGTCAAGCTAGTTTTCATCACGATCATATGATTCGCGTTCGGTAATTTCATAATTTGATATGTGGGTGAACCGGTGCTTGGGTACTGCCCTTACTTGGAAAAGTATCCCACTTATGATTAACCCCTATTGCAAGCATCCGCAACTCCAACAGAAGTATTAAGGTAAACCTAACCATAGCATGAAACATATGGATCCAAATCAGCCCCTTACGAAGCAACACATAAACTATGGTTTAAGCTTCTGTCACTCTAGCAACCGATCATCTACTTATTACTTCCCAATGCCTTCCTCTAGGCCCAAAAAATGGTGAAGTGTCATGTAGTCGACATTCACATGACACCACTAGAGGAAAGACAACAAACATCTCATCAAAATATCAAACGAATACCAAATTCACATGACTACTAATAGCAAGACTTCTCCCATGTCCTCAGGAATAAACGTAACTACTCACAAAGCATATTCATGTTCATAATCTGAGGGGTATTAATATGCATAATGGATCTGAACATATGATCTTCCACCCAATAAACCAACTAGCATCAAGTACAAGGAGTAATCAACACTACTAGCAACCCACAGGTACCAATCTGAGGTTTGGATACAAAGATTGGATACAAGAGATGAACTAGGGTTTGAGATCAGATGGCGATGGTGAAGATGTTGATGGAAATTGACCCCCTCCCGATGGGAGGATCGTTGGTGATGACGATGGTGATGATTTCCCCCTCCCGGAGGGAAGTTTCCCCGGCTGAACAGCTCCGCCAGAGCCCTAGATTGGTTCCGCCTCGTGGCGGCGGAGTTTTGTCCCGTAAGCTTGCTTATGATTTTTTCTCGGACGAAAGACTTCATATAGCAGAAGATGGACACCAGAGGCCTGCCAGGGGGCCCATGAGGCAGGGGGCGCGGCTAGGGGGTAGGGCACGCCCCCACCCTCATGGCCAGGGTGTGGGCCCCCTCTGGTATTTTCTTCGCTCAATATTTTTTATAAATTCCAAAAATGACTTCCGTGAAGTTTCAGGACTTTTGGAGTTGTGCAGAATAGGTCTCTAATATTTGCTCCTTTTCCAGCCATGAATTCTAGCTACCGGCATTCTCCCTCTTCATGTAAACCTTGCCAAATAAGAGAGAATAGGCATAAGTGTTGTGACATAATGTGTAATAACATCCCGTAATGCAATAAATATCGATATAAAAGCATGATGCAAAATGGATGTATCAATTATAAAGATGCTATACAGGTGTCTCCGATGGTGTTTGTTGGGTTGGCATAGATCGAGATTAGGATTTCTCACTCCGTGTATCGGAGAGGTATCTTCGGGCCCTCTCGGTAATGCACATCACTATAAGCCTTTTAAGCAATGTGACTAATGATTTAGTTGCAGGATGTTGCATTACGGAACGAGTAAAGAGACTTGCCGGTAACGAGATTGAACTAGGTATTGATATACCGACGATCGAATCTCAGGCAAGTAACATACCGATGACAAAGGGAACAACATATGTTGTTATGCGGTTTGACCGATAAAGATCTTCGTAGAATATGTAGGAACCAATATGAGCATCCAGGTCCCGCTATTGGTTATTGACTGGAGATGAGTCTCGGTCATGTCTACATAGTTCGCGAACCCGTAGGGTCCGCACGCTTAACGTTCGGTGACGATCGGTATTACGAGTTTATGGTTTTTGATGTACCGAAGGTAGTTCGGAGTCCCGGATATGATCATGGACATGACGAGGAGTCTCAGAATGGTCGAGACATAAAGATCGATATATTGGAAGGCTATGTTTGGACATCGGAATGGTTCCGGGTGAGTTCGGGCATTTACTGAAGTACCGGGGGGTTACCCGAACCCCCCAGGGAGTATATGGGCCTTAATGGGCCTTAGTGGGACAGAAGAGAAGGTAGTCTAGGTGGGGGCGCCCCCCCAAGCCCAATCCGAAATGGGTGAGGGCGCCGACCCCCCCCCCCCCTTTCCTTTCTCCTTCTGCCTCTTCCTTCTATTCCTGGTGGGACTAGGAAAAGGGGGAGTCCTACTCCTACTAGGAGGAGGACTCCTCACCCTTGGCGCGCCTAGAGAGGGCCAGCCGACCTCCCCCTCCCTCCTTTATATACATGGGGAGGGGGCACCCTAGAACACACAAGTTGATTGTTTAGCCGTGTGCGGTGCCCCCCTCCACAGATTTCCACCTCGATCATATCGTTGTAGTGCTTATGTGAATCCGTGCATTGGTAACTTCATCATCACCGTCATCACGTTGTCGTGCTGATGAAGCTCTCCCCCGACACTCAGCTGGATCTAGAGTTCGTGGAACATCACCGAGCTAAATGTGTGCAGATCGCGGAGGTGTCGTACCTTCGGTGCTAGGATCGGTCGGATCACGAAGACGTACGACTACATCAACCACGTTGTCATAACGCTTCCGCTTACGGTCTACGAGGGTACGTGGACAACACTCTTCCCCTCTATTTGCTATGCATCACCTAGATGGATCTTGCTTGTGCGTAGGATTTTTTTTTGAAATTACTATGTTCCCCAACAATTTAGCTCACACCACAACTTGCAAAACCTTTTCTCATCCAAGGGCTTTGTGAAGATATCTGCCTATTGCTCTTCAGTGTTGACGTGAATGATATCAATATCTTCCTTCATGACATGATCTCTGAGAAAGTGATGACGAATCTGAATGTGCTCTGTCTTCGAGTGCTGAACTAGATTGTTGGCAATCTTGATGGCGCTTTCATTGTCGCAGTAGAGTGGCACATGCTTCAGGTGGATGCCATAGTCCTTAAGAGTTTGCTTCATCCATAGAAGCTAAGCGCAGCAAGATCCAGCTGCAATGTATTCGGATTCAGCTGTGGAGAGTCATACACAGTTCTGCTTCTTTGAAGACCAACAGACAAGAGATCGTCCAGGAAAGTGACATGTGCCTGATGTGGAGTTGCGATCAACCTTGTCACCAGCATAATCAGCATCTGAGAATCCAACTAGATCAAACTCTGAGCCCTTTGGATACCATAATCCTAGTGTTGGGGTGTAAGCCGGATATCGAATAATTTGCTTCACAACTAAGTGATGCGATTCCTTTGGTGCCGCATGGAATCGGGCACACATGAAAACGCTAAGCATTATATCAGGCCTAGATGCACATAAGTAGAGTAAATAACCAATCATGGAGCGGTATACCTTTTGATCGAACTCTTTACCATTGTTGTTGGGGCCCAATTGGCCTTTGGTTGGCATTGGCGTCGTGTACCCTTTGCAGTCTTGCATTCCAAAATTCTTGAGGCAATCTTTGAGATATTTTTCTTGTGATATGAAGATACCATTACTCTGCTGACGGATTTGAAGACCAAGAAAGAATTTCAGCTCACCCATCATGGACATATGATATTGCTCTTGCATCATATGCCCAAACTCATCATTGGATCTCTTGCCGGTGCAGCCGAAGATAATGTCATCCACATAGATTTGGCATACAAACAGTTCACCATCATATGTCTTCGTGAAGAGAGGGGATCTAGTGAACCAGGTTTGAAGCCTTTGCTCTTCAGGAAGTCTTTGAGTGTGTCATACCAAGCGCGAGGTGCTTGTTTGAGGCCATACCAGAGCCTTGTTGAGCTTGTATACCATATCATGACAGTTTGGGTCTTCAAAACAAGGTGGTTGTGCAACATACACTTCTTCTTCAATTTTGCCGTTGAGAAAGGCACTCTTTACATCCATTTGGTACAAAAGAATGTTGTTGTGATTGGCGTAGGCTAGCAATATGCGAATGGCTTCAAGCCTAGCCACAGGAGCAAAGGTTTCATCGAAGTCAATCCCTTCAACTTGTGTGTAACCTTGAGAAATGAGACGAGCCTTGTTTCGAACAACTTGACCATGCTCATCTTGTTTGTTGCGATAGATTCATTTGGTGCCGATGATATTGTGCTTGCGAGGATCTGGACGCTTAACTAGCTCCCACACATTGTTCAGCTCAAACTGTTGAAGTTCTTCTTGCATAGCTTGAATCCATTCAGGTTCCATGAAGGCTTCATCAACTTTCTTGGGTTCAGACATAGAGACAAATGCAAAGTGCCCACTTGAAATTTGCTAGCTGTGTTGCTCTTGACCGAGTGAGTGGACCAGGTGGATTGATGCTATCAATTATCTTCTCAATCTATACTTCATTTGCAACACGAGGATGAACTAGACGAAGATTTTGCCCTTGCTGATCACTGTCTTCATCTCCAGCATTGGCTTCAGGATGAGCAGTGTCTTCATGCTGATTAGGTGCAGAAATGATGATTTCCTCTTCAGCCTGATCCTCTGAAGGTATGCTTTCTCCAGTACCATAAGCTTGATAGATTCACTTGGTGTAGCTTCATCTAGCACATTTGGCAGGTGCTCTCTTTGCGAGCCGTTAGTCTCATCAAACAGCACATCCACAGTTTCAACCACTTTGTAGTGAAAGAGGTTGAAGACTCTGTAGGAGTGCAAATCCTTTCCATAGCCAAGCATAAAACCTTCATGTGCTTTCGGTGCAAATTTTGAAGTGTGATGTGGATCCTTTATCCAGCACTTAGCACCAAATACTCTGAAATAGCTGACGTTTGGCTTTTTACTAGTTAGGAGCTCATATGATGTCTTCTTTAGGAACTTGTGAAGATAAACACGGTTGATGATGTGGCATGCAATATCAATTGCTTCAGGCCAGAATTTCCTTGGTGTCTTGTACTCATCAAGCATCGTTTGTGCCATCTCAATGAGGGTTCTGTTCTTGCGTTCCACAATGCCATTCTGCTAAGGTGTGCACAGAGCAGAGAACTCATGTGTGATGCCCAATGTATCAAGATAAGTGTCGAGGTCGGTGTTCTTTAAATCTGTGCCATTGTCACTTCTGATGTGCTTGATCTTGATGCCATAGTTGGTCATGGCATGATTGGTGAATCGTCTGAAGGCATCCTGCACTTCAGTCTTGTAGAGAATTATGTGCACCCGTATATATCTTGAGTAATCATCAACAATGATGAAACCATAGAGGCATGCAGTGGTAGTAAGGGTAGAGTAGTGAGTAGGGCCAAATAAGTCCATGTGAAGCAGCTCAAAGGGACGCGTCATCCTCATGATTATCTTCGAGGGATGCTTGGCCCTAGTCATCTTTCCAGCTTCACAGGCACCACATAGATGATCCTTCTTGAACTTGACGCCCTCGTTGCCTATGACATGCTTCTTCTTCGTGAGAGTGTGTAAGTTCCTCATGCCCGCATGCCCTAGCCTCTGATGCCAAAGCCAACACTCTGAAGCTTTTGCTAGAAGACATACGGCCAGCTGTGGTCCTGCGGAGAAATCTACCATATACAGGTTGTCTTTCCAATATCCTTCGAAGACTAGAGATTTGTCAGATTCCATAAGCACAAGGCAATGATATTTTACAAAAATCACAATCATGTTCAGATCACAAAGCATTGAGACAGGCATTAAGTTGAAACCAAGGGATTCAACAAGCATCACTTTATCCATGTGCTGATCCTTAGAGATTGCAACTCTACCTAGGCCCAATACCTTGCTTTTACCAGTGTCAGCAAATGTGATGTGATTTTTGTCAGATGGACATAGGGTTGAATCCATAAGAAGACTTCGATCACGAGTCATGTGGTTAGTGCATCCACTGTCCATAATTCACTCAGAAGCCTTTGGTGTCGTACCCTACAGTGCAGTTTGGGGGATAGGCTTCACTAAGGGAAATGTGAAGCATAAACATTTGACGGACAAGCATATTATCAAAGTTCAGGTCCTTGTTAGGGTAGATAGGATGTTTGTCAAGAAATCCTGGGACGAAATACATAGTAAGACCATTTTGGCACTTTATCTTGCGTCCCACAAGATGTTTTAGGTCCCCAGCATAAGCATCAGAAGCCTTTGATTTCCGGCTGGAGACCTTTCCTGCAAAAGAGAGTTAATTTTTCTTAACCACCCACATCTTCACGGGTTGCTTAGAAGCAATGCGTCTAAGTGGAGCATCTGAGAACTTTGGCTTTGGAGCCCTAGCAAATTGCCTTGAAGGAGGTGAATAGTACTCATAAGAATAAGCAGAAAAGTTCTCGGTCTTATGAACATATCGGTTTGATGAAACACACTCATATTCATAAGTCTGAGTATGATTTCCCTGCAAAACATTGGCATTAGGGTGACCCTGGTGGGTCCTCTGTCTGTATGAAGCCTTTGGACCATATGAATCCTTTGGTCTGGGGTTTGTCTTCTTCCAAGGTGGTGTCATGACGACATTCATAGGAAGCCTCTCAAGACAACTTTTGGGCACCCAGATCTTCTTCAAAGGTGGTCCCACTACTACAAGATGCTGCTAACGCGACACTACGATCAGAGACCCTTCAAGAAATTGTGTGCGATGCAATAATCGCAAACGATGTTGTATGAAAACCGTCAGAATGTGTAAAATGTTTGCGATGACGGATGCATCAAACACGGTTTAGGTTTTAGTTGCATGTGCGATGAAGGGCATATGGTTTAGTTCAATGAACTGTTTGCGATGAGGAGGAACAAAAGAAATGGGCAGCCAGATGAAGGCGTGTGCGATACATGGCATACGGTTCACTCGAATGAACTGTTTGTGATTACACAACACAAAAGAAACGGCCAGCCAAATGTGTGTGCGATATACGGTATGCGGTTTAGTCGGATGAACCGTTTGCGTTGAGACATGGGAACAGAAACGGTTCAACTTAACAAGATGTGTGTGATACACGGCAAACAGGCCTGTAATCAGAAATGTGTGTGAAGACTGATAATAACACAGACGGTTGCTGCTAATAAGACGTGTGTGTTGTGCGATGGGATTCCATATAGAACAACAACATATATATATATATAGACACACACACACACACACATACACACACACACACACACACTTATAAGGACATGCTTGCATAACCAAATTAAACATCCACTTACATAGGTGGCTACTACAACCATGGCATTTGCACACACCAAAGTAAACTGTTACATGCATAATTATATAGGTGGCTACTACACACATGACATTTCCACACACACCAATAAAGTAAACTATAAATTACATGCATGATTAACTAGCATAAACGACCATCTGATCATCAGCTACTTCTTGTGACGCTTGCTCTTCTTGTGGCTCGATCCGGGCTTGTCGATTTGGGTAACGAGGCACTTCCTCATGTCAACGATCCGCCTGTGCATCTCGTAGCATGTGTACACACTCTTGGCCACGAACCTAAGGTGAGGTTCATCCAGTTGCTGCATCCAGGCCTTGTGCCAGGATACGGGACTTGTTCTCTGGGCATCCTGCTTCATCTTTTCGTAGTAGGGGTCGATGGTGGCCGAGGCAAGTTCGACCAGGGAGTCCTGCTTCATGCTGCCCCAGACCCTGTAGTGGTCACGGATTTCGACAAGGTTCTTGCAGGCCAAGCCCGTAACACTGAGCGCTTTTACATCGTCTTTGTTATCCACCATGGAGAACTTGTAGTCGGTGCTGTTGACAAACCTGTTGAAACGGTCACAAGGCTCTGTGGCCATGCAGTAGTGGTAGATGAGGACATGATGGCGCACGCACAACTGGGCGACAACAACCTTCTGATCTATGCCGGGACGACCGGCGGTGTACTGGAGGTCGATGCCGACTACCTTGTACTTGTATCCAGCAAGCAACTTCTCAACGCTGTTGATGTAGTCGTCCACCACGGCCGGGTCGATGGTGTACACCATTGAGAGATCCGTCTCCCTCGTGTGGGTCTCCACTCTATGCTCGCCGAACTCCATTGGAGCGCCGCTGGACATCCCCTCTCTATGTGTCGTCCTGGGTGTGCTTGTTGGGTTGTGGGGCGTGATCGAAAGGTTGAAGAGACTAAGGTTATAATGGCCGCGACAATTAAAGGGGAAGCCGGACGACCAGGAATATTGGCAGCCCTGATGGCAGTTCTAATTTGCAGCGCGCAACTCCATCGTGTCGCACATAACCACATCGTGTGGCAACGCTTGCGGCGCAACCGCATGCATATGGGGCCCCCGACGTGACCGTGCGCACGCCCAACCGCTGGCAGAGCACGTGCGGAGGGACGCGAGCAGAGTGCTCCGCGGTCGCCTTAAGGAAAAGTTGTCCACAAGCCGAGCGCACCGACAGACGCGAGTAGAGCGCGCCAACGGACGCGACAGAGCGCGCCGCGGCGCCTAACGGCGAGCACAACACGCTACGGCGCCTAACGGCGAACAGAGCTTGCCGAGGGATGCTAGCAAAGGACGGCACAGTGATACGTGGCAAATAAGACGAACTATGCGAGCGATGTCGGAGACATCAAGCACCAATCAGATTAGAGTTGCGTGTGCGATACGTGGCAGACAGTTGATCCATCAGAGCTGTTTGTGATGGAATAAGCCGTGTGTGTTGTGGGCAAACACTTGTTGTTGTATAACCTTATATTTAACCAACAAAGTGTTAATGCATGTTACAAAAATGTATAGCTGGAAACTATGTTCAAATACGACTCCAACGATATAATCTACGGCGACATGCATTCGTATTTTATTAGTTAAATCCTACTTATAAAGCAGGATGGGGTATAGTAGGTAATTAAATTGCAAACATTTTTTTATTAACTGTATGTGTCCTCTCGTCCTCCTCTCACACGTCTTGTCACGCCGCTATCACAGACGGCTTACAGCGCAAGCTTGCGCAGTGCGCGGTGGCGTTCTTTTGGCCAAACGGTGGCGCCAATGAATCGTCGGTGAGCCCGTTCCCACACAACCTCGCAGGTTCCCGCGCAAGCTTCCTGCCCGACTCGATGAAATCCCCCAAAATCCCAATGCTTACCGGCCTGCTATAAAAGCCCTCACGGCCGGCGAGTCATGCGTCGCATTTCCCCTCCCTCCCTGTAGCTTATCGCCTCTGCTTCTCCCACAATCGCCAATGGCACCGGTCCATCATCGTCGCTCAGCCACTCCGCCGTCATCAGAGGACAGCTCCAGCTGGGAGGCTACACCACGGCGGCGGCGTAGTCCCCGGCGTAGTGTAGTTCGCGTGGCGTCCCTGTTGGCTGTGCGTGGAACACCCACCAAATGCTCCGCCGCCGCTGCCCGTCGGCAGCTGTTGCCGGCCTCCGTTGCCACCACACCACCGTCGAAAGCCAGGGCCATCTCCTGCTCCGCTGCTGCGGCCCAAAGGCGGGAGGTGGCCGTCGTGGCCGCCACCCCACGGCCGTCCACCGTGGCCATCACCCGCTCTGCCACCACGGCCCGAAGGCAGGAGGTGGTGGTCGTGGCCGCCACCTCATCATCGGTCGCCGTGGCCGCAAGCCCACCATCGACTGCCGGGATCATCACCCACTCCGCCACCGCCACCCGAAGGAGGGGGCGGAGGTGGAGGCCCGCACGTGCGTCAGCGACCTTGCGCGCTACATCGAATTCCCGCGGGAGGAGGAGCGCCTCATCGAGCACGCAAAGAGCCTTACCGCAGTCGTGGTCGTATCACACGCCGACGCAGAGGCGAGGAATCAGGAGATCTACGAGCAGTCCGGCCGCTTCAAGAGGGATCGTCTGCAGCGGCAGTGGGCATTCGAGCTAGCGAGCATAGCTGAACGTGCAGCAGCGGCAGACACCGTATTGCATTTGTCCAGCTCGTCGGTAGGCTCCTCCTCCTCTGCCTCTTATTGAGCATGATCGACAGAGGAGAGGCTGCCGGAAGTAGCTCAAAGCCCCTCCGTGCTAGTAGTAGTATTTAGGGGCTATTTTGTTCAGTTCATCTGACTATAGATGTGTGGTCGAACTGTACAACGTACTTCAAATTAGCTAGCATATATAGTTGAACTAGTTATTTCAGTACGTGGTTGGCAACAATTGGGGAGAAGTTTGGTCGGTTCAATTGTCGAGTTGAACTATTTGTATAAATTAAGAACGACTGCTTAATCTATGAACGAAATCTATGCTTAATTTCTGAATTTTAGTTGCAAAAATTACATAGTGCTAATGATTTCTAGCTGCATATTTTTACAAACCGCAGTGTTACAAGCATTGACAAATGGCAATGTTGCTAGATCAACAAATGTAAATCTTTCCAGTTTGACAAATGGCAACATACCCAATATGACAAATGCAAATCTTACCAAATTGTTTGTACGTGGTTGCACATAGGTCATCCAGAACAACCGTTTGCGTTGAAGGGATGCACAAATCCTGCACTGCTCTCACTTTGCATACGGGTGTTCTATCTAAATCGTTTGCGATCAAGAGCTGCAGAAATCCTGATCGACACATTTTCTCTTGGCTTCCTGGGGAAGCTGTCGGTTTGCATACGGGTGTTCTAACTAAAACATTTGCGATGAGTGTTTTATATTTAAAAGGCGAATTAAACTGTGGCCTGGGCGCCATTAATGGAGAGGATGCGAGCAAGGCGGGCGGCCATGGAAATCAAAGGGCTCGCTTCCCAGTGAGCCTGTGCAGCGTACAGCTCGCACGCTTCCTAGTGAGCCCGCGCACTCGAGGATAGCTTGCATGCCTCTCGGTCAGCCTGCGCACCGAACAACACTCGCACGCCTCCCGTTCAGTCAAGGTCAAGCAGCTGTCCACACGGCACCTCCTATAGCCATTAAAACCAAGACACATGGCATCACATGAATGGTTAACAAAATTTTGGATTTACCAGAATTTAAAAACCAGGCATCTCAATGTTTTGCCGGCAATCAACGGTGCCCTGGTGTTTCAACTTCATTCCCATTTCTTGCATGGGACCTAAGCATGCACACAAGGACACATATTTGATTTTTCAACCAATTATATGCACTGGAGCATGTCCTTGTAGTTCAAATTTGAATTATGCACATACATGCATTGAAAACTCAGTTAATGCACAAAAATGTCCAAACGAACCCCGAAAAATCACAAAAATTCACACAACACTCCTGTTGTTCAATGTTGACACGAGAAAAAAAATTGAAAGCAATAAGAGGCAATGGATATCGTTTCGTCCACAAAGGTGGGACGTTCCCTACCGAAAACAATCATGCTTGTTGTGAGAAGCTCCGATTTGTGAGAAGCATATACCCAAACCTGCCCCATTTGGGACAAAATTTGTACCACGGCATGTCGATGCCGCTCCATGATAGCATGCCAAGTTTCACGAATTTCAGACGAGTTTTGGATTTACTAGAATTTAAAAACCAGGCATCTCAATGTTTTGCCGACAATCAACGGTGCCCTGGTGTTTCAAATTCATTCCCATTTCTTGCATGGGACCTAAGCATGCACACAAGGAAACAAATTTGATTTTTCAACCATTTTATATGCACTGGAGCATGTACATGTAGTTCGAATTTGAATTATGCACATAAATGCATTGAAAACTCAGTTAATACATGAAAATGTCCACACAAACCCCGAAAAATCACAAAAATTCACACAACACTCCTGTTGTTCTATGTTGACACGGGGAAAAAATTTGAAAGCAATAAGAGGCAATGGATATCGTTTCGTTCCTAAAGGTGGGACGTTCCCTACCGAAAACCATCATGCTTGTTGTGAGAAGCTCCGGTTTGTGAGAAGCATATACACAAACCTGCCCCAAATGGGACAAAATTTGTACCACGGCATGTTGATGCCGCTCCATGATAGCATGCCAAGTTTCATGAAATTTCAGACGAGTTTTTGATTTACTAGAATTTTAAAACCTGGCATCTCAATGTTTTGCCGGAATCAACGGTGCCCTGGTGTTTCAAATTCATTCCCATTTCTTGCATGGGACCTAAGCATGCTCACAAGGACACATATTCGATTTTTCAACCAATTTATATGCATTGGAGCATGTGCATGTAGTTCAAATTTGAATTATGCACATAAATGCATTGAAAACTCAGTTAATGCCTAAAAATGTCCAAACGAACCCTGAAAAATCACAAAAATTCGCACAACACTCCTGTTGTTCTATGTTGACACTCGAAACATTTTGATAGCAATAAGAGGCAACGGATATCGTTTCGTCCCCAAAGGTGGGACGTTCCCTACCGAAAGCCATCATGCTTGTTGTGAGAAGCTCCGGTTTGTGAGAAGCATATACCAAAACCTGCCCCAAATGGGACAAAACTTGTACCACAACATGTTGATGCCGCTCCATGATTGCGTGCCAAGTTTCATGAATTTCAAACAAGTTTTGTATTTACTAGAATTTAAAAACCAGGCATCTCAATGTTTTGCCGGCAATCAACGGTGCCTTGGTGTTTCAAATTCATTCCCATTTCTTGCATGGGACCTAAGCATGCACACAAGGACACATATTTGATTTTTCAACCAATTTATATGCACTGGAGCATGTGCATGTAGTTCAAATTTGAATTGTGCACATAAATGCATTGAAAACTCGGTTAATGCATAAAAATATCCAAACGAACCCCAAAAAATCACAAAAATTCGCACAACACTCCTGTTGTTCTATGTTGACACTCAAAATTTTTTGAAAGCAAAAAGAGGCAACGGATATCATTTCGTCCCCAAAGGTGGGACGTTCCCTATCGAAAACCATCATGCTTGTTGTAAGAAGCTCCGGTTTGTGAGAAGCATATAACCAAACCTGCCCGAAATGGGAAAAATTTGTACCACAACATGTTGATGCCGCTCCATGATAGCATGCCAAGTTTCCTGAATTTCAGACGAGTTTTGGATTTACTAGAATTTAAAAACCAGGCATCTCAATGTTTTGCCGGCAATCAACGGTGCCCTGGTGTTTGAACTTCATTCCCATTTCTTGCATGGGACCTAAGCATGCACACAAGGACACATATTTGATTTTTAAACCAATTTATATGCACTGGAGCATGTGCTTGTAGTTCAAATTTGAATTATGCACATAAATGCTTTGAAAACTCAGTTAATGCATAAAAATGTCCAAACGAACCCCGAAAAATCACAAAAATTCACACAACACTCCTGTTGTTCTATGTTGACACTCGAAATTTTTTGAAAGCAATAAGAGGCAACGGATATCGTTTCATCCCCAAAGGTGGCACGTTCCCTACCGAAACTGAAAGTGCTAGTGATCGACTAGAGGGGGGGTGAATAGGCGATTTTTATGAAAGTCTTCAAAACATGGAAGTTTCGAAGACAAACGATAGAGTTAAGCCTATTACCATGCAGCGGAAGGTAGACTACACTAAGCAAGCCATAGTCAAGTATTCAATGAGATGAAAGCACAAAGACTAATAGCAGCTAGGCAGTATAGATCAGGATGGAAGATAGTATGAAGCCAATCAGAACAAGCAGTCGCACAGTGAAGACAAATAGACAATGCAAACAGGCAATGACTTCACAAGGACCAATCTGCAAATAAAGAGATGGGAAGGATAGAACCAGTGGCTCGTTGAAGACAATGATTTGTTGGACCAGTTCCAATTGTTGTGACAACTGTACGTCTGGTTAGGGAGGCTGAGATTCAACTCAGAAGACCGCGTCTTCACCTTATTCCCCTTGAGCTAAGGACACCCAGTCCTCGCCCAATTACTCTGGTAAGTCTTCAAGGTAGACTTCCAAACCTTCACAGACTTCATTCATCAGTGATCCACAATGACTCTTGGATGCTCAGAACGCGACGCCTAACCGGCTGGAGGATTCACAGTCCTCAAGTGTAATAAGTCTTCAGATCACACAGACAAGAAGACTTAAGTGATGCCTAACACTCTTTGGCTCTAGGTGTTTAGGGCTTTGTCCTCGCGAGGATTTCTCTCTCAAAAGGCTTCGAGGTGGGTTGCTCTCAAACGACAAAAGCCGTGCACTAACTCTGAGCAGCCAACTAATTTATGGTGTAAGGGGTGGGCTATTTATAGCCACTAGGCAACCCGACCTGATTTATCCGAAATGACCCTGGGTCACTAAGGAACTGACACGTGTTCCAACGGTCAGATTTCAAACACACATGACAACTTTACTTGAGCTACAAGCAAAGCTGACTTATCCAGCTCTAGATAAGATTTGCTCTCATTGTCTTCGCTCGAAGACATAGGATTTTGGTTAAGCATCACTTTAGTCATTCTAACTGGTTCACTTGGACCCCACTTAACAGTACGGTGGTTCCTATGACTCAACAAAGAAGAAAACGAAACAACGAAACAACTAAGTCTTCGTGCTTCATAGTCTTCACACAATGTCTTCCCTTGTCATAGACTTCAATGTGAATACCTTCACATACCACCTTTGTCTTCAATGTCTTTGAAAGTGCTAGTGATCGACTAGAGGGGGGGTGAATAGGCGATTTTTATGAAAGTCTTCAAAACATGGAAGTTTCGAAGACAAACGATAGAATTAAACCTATTACCATGCAGCGGAAGGTAGACTACACTAGGCAAACCATAGTCAAGTATTCAATGAAGTGAAAGCACAATGACTAATAGCAGCTAGGCAGTAAAGATCGGGTAGGAAGATATTGTGAAGCCAATCAGAACAAGTAGTCACTCAGTGAAGACAAAAGACAATGCAATCATACAATGACTTCACAAGGACCAACAGTAAGTAAAGGGAAGGGAAGGATGAAACCAGTGACTCGTTGAAGACAATGATTTGTTGGACTAGTTCTAGTTGCTGTGACAACTGTACGTCTGGTTAGGGAGGCTGAGATTCAACTCAGAAGACCTCGTCTTCACCTTATTCCCCTTGAGCTAAGGACACCCAGTCCTCGCCCAATCACTCTGGTAAGTCTTCAAGGTAGACTTCCAAACCTTCACAGACTTCGTTCACCGGCGATCCACAATGACTCTTGGATGCTCAGAACGCGATGCCTAACCGGCTGGAGGATTCACAGTCCTCAAGTGTAATAAGTCTTCAGATCACACAGACAGGAAGACTTAAGTGATGCCTAACACTCTTTGGCTCTGGGTGTTTAGGGCTTTATCCTCGCAAGGAATTCTCTCGCAAAGGCTTCGAGGTGGGTTGCTCTCAAACGACAAAAGCCATACTCTAACTCTGAGCAGCCAACCGTTTATGGTTGTAGGGGGTGGGCTATTTATAGCCACTAGGCAACCCAACCTGATTTGTCCGAAATGACCCTTGGTCACTAAGGAACTGACACGTGTTCCAACGGTCAGATTTCAAACACACACGGCAACTTTACTTGGACTACAAGCAAAGCTGACTTAGCCAACTCTGGACAAGATTTGCTCTCATAGCCTTCACTCGAAGACATAGGATTTTGGTTAAGCATCACTTCAGTCATTCTGACTGGTTCTCTTGGACCCCACTTAACAGTACGGTGGTTCCTATGACTCAACAAAGAAGAAAAAGAACAATGAAAGAACTAAGTCTTCGCGCTCCATAGTCTTCATGCGATGTCTTCTCTTGTCATAGTCTTCAATGTGAATGTCTTCACATACCACCTTTGTCTTCAATGTCTTCTTACATTTTTAGGGGTCATCTCTGGTAGGAAAACCGAATCAATGAAGGACTTCTACCTGTGTTATCCTGCAATTCTCACAAACACATTAGTCCCTCAACTAGGTTTGTCGTCAATACTCCAAAACCAACTAGGGGTGGCACTAGATGCACTTACAATCTCCCCCTTTTTGGTGATTGATGACAAACTAGTTGAAGTTTTCAATGGGGAATATAATATGTGAAATTGTAAAGGATAGGGGATTGTCTTCATAAGTTGCAAGGGCTCCCCCTAAAGATGTGCATATAAGTAATTTGCTTTTGGAATGCAAATGCACATGTCAGGTTGTACTTGTGGAGATCCTCTTCAACTTATGATGACAATTCATTATGCATGAAAAGTATGTGAAGATAATGACATGCATAATGAAAAATGGACGTCTGCAAAATAATCTAAGTGCGGAATTTATCGTCGCACATGCGGAATTTATCATCGCATCACAGAATAGCAAATAAGTAGCAGACGACCATCGAGTTTAAGTGTTACAACTCAAGGAACCAAATGTATCAAAACGAGAGTTGTAAACACTAGGAAAAATATAAAGCAGCCGCCCATATGGACCCGCTTGAAGACTATCAAACTCATATGCTTCTCCCCCTTTTGTCAGTAAGGACCAAAAAGGTTTGAAGACATAGAGCATCTACTTGTTCCCATGAGGAGTAGGTGAAGCACCAGGGTCGTCGGTGTTGTTAGGCGGTGCAGACGAACTCAGGGCAGTGTCGATGTGTGCAGAAGTAGGGGGCAGTGAAGTAGCATCGTCTTCGTCATCAATCACTCTGCCATTCACAGTTGCCGCGGAGGAAGAGAACTCAGAGTCTTCAAGAGACGGAGTTCGTCGCAGCACAGTCCTTCTTGGAGGTGTTGAGTCAAACTTGAAGCGTTCAGAGAAGCCATCCTCTTGAAGATCATCTTCAGAACACATAAGTGTCAGCCCTTTCCATGTACGCCGACAAGTTTCATGGGCAACAAATGCATTCTTGGTGGCAAGGTTGCGCATCCTGTTTACGTCCACCAAGAGGCTTTGCATTTGGCGCTTCAGCCAGTCATGATGCCTATCCTGTTTTTGATGAAGGGCAACCAGAAGCTCTTGGTCATTGAGAACACGGGATCGCTTCTTGGGCCGTTGTGCAATGGTGCTTTCAGTGGCTTCAGTGAGGGCACGATGAGGTGCACGGGTAGTACCAGCCAGAGGATAAACACCAGTGACTGCTGGGTTGCCTTCAATGTGTTGAGAGAAACTTTGCTTATCAGCATTCTGAAGACTAAGGGGCTCCTTGGCAGGCCCTGGATAGATGGCTTCCACTAACATATCAACGTCAGGCAAAAAGATCCAATGATTGCGAGCAGAGGGCTGATAGGTGACAACTGAGTGTAGTTTGATCAGCCGCATAATCCATGGAGCGTAAAACTTCAAGCCAAAGAGATCAGATTCGGATGCAGTAAGTTGGCGGATGAAGAAGTCTTGTGCATTGAAGCTTTTGCTGTGAAGAATATGGAAGACCAAAGTCTTCATTGCACCTTCCAGCTTTGCATGCGGAGAATGCCCTTTGATGGGCCAGAGAGTTCGCCTTATGATGTGATAGATAGTGCGTGGCAGATACTCAAGGTCTTCAACAAAGAACTCCTTAGGACATTCAGCATCGGGAGGCAAAGGCTTCATCATGCTAAGCATCTAAATCATATTGGGCTCAGGCTTCTGGAAGATGCTTTCCATAGCAGCACTATGAAGCTGACAACCAGGTTCATACAGATCTCCTGGAGTGGGCAGGCCAGTAAGCTCAATGATATCAAAGGCTTTGGCTTCATGATGAACATGGCCTATCATCCACTCAAGGACCCAAGTCTTCGGATCCCTGTTGTAGCCACGGATATGAAGAGTGGTATAGAATTGGAGCAGCAATTCTTCATTCCAGTGCTCCTTATCAGTGACGAACTGCAGCAAGCCAGACTCTCTGAAGCAATCCAGAGCTTCTTCCAAACAGGGCAGTCCAGTTATGGCTTCAGTGTCAGACGCATATGTGGGAAAATGCGACCTTGATTGTACAGAATGCATGAGTAATCACTGCGTTGCTGATAGCTCCAGAATCGATCAGAAGATATTCTTGCCTTGGTGTAGGGGTTCTTGGCGCTATCAAAGAAGGTGTTGTGTGCCTTGAAGCCATTGGTATTAAAAGATCCTGGTGCAGATGCAGTACCTGGAAACCTGGGTAACTTTGGCATTGGCTTCTGGACCTGAGGCCTGTGCTCAACGTGATAGTCAAACTGAGGGCCAGCAGCAGGCGGAGGAGTCAGAAAAGGCCATTTGACAGTGATAAGTTGGCCATAGTTGAATGCTTGCTCGATACTGTGTGGCCTTGGTGGCGGAACAGGAGCAGTGGCATCAATAGAGGCGTCAGGCTGCACATCTGTTGCATCATTGGCTTCATTGGCTTCTGGCACATTGGTTGGTGCAGGCTCCACATTTGCTTCAGCCATGACTACGTCATTGGCTTCATTTGTGTTGGTGATGGCAGCCTCAAGATTCTCAACCTCCACTTGATGAGCTGGAGGGTCGGGCATAGACACGTTCACTTCAGGAACAGCTTCTTCTTCATCAGTTGATGCATCCGGAACATCTTCAGCCATTTTGGCTTCGTATTCAGAGACAGTCACAGTAGGAGTGGCATCTGGAAATACTTGATGTGCAACAGATTGGTGGTGCACTTCTCCTTCTGGAACGCTCGAAAGAGGGACTTGAGGCCTTGGTCCTTTGTGAAGCCTGCGTAGCACTGGCGATGCCTGTGGAGATGGAGTTGGCTGGGCCTCAAAGTCGTCTTCTTCGTCTGGCACAGGTGGTGTGACTTGTTGTTGTTGGGGAGTACTCGGGGTGTCTTGTTGTTGTGGGTGATCAGCTCATGATGCATCCTGGGCAGTTGGCGTCAGAGGACGACCAATGATGATGAGTTCGTTGTGCGTGAGCACAGGTGATGATACCAGTTGGTGCTCGATCTGAGGAAGGACTACATCATCTTCAACATTGTCATGGTGACCAATGTCTTCAGCAGCGGTGGGATCAACTGCTGGAATGTCTTCAGCGTCATGAGCCTCTGTGGAAGTAGGTTCATGAACAATCAGTTGGTGCTCGTGGTGTTCAGATGCAGGGTGAACCATTGAGATAGGTTCAACAACTAAGGGCTCTGTGGGAGCAGCCCGATCCTTCTTGGTTTTGCGCTTCTTCTTAGAGGGAGCGACATCAGAAGATTCAGGATTTTTCCTTTTTCTGGCTTCAGCCTCGGCAGTCCTCGTCTTCTTCAATTCTGAAGCGGTTGACCTGACCTTCGTCTTCGAGACAGTCATGCTGCTTGGGAAGACTATGCGAGGTTCTTCCTGCCTTGAAGGTGTATATTGGTCAGTTGAGGGCTTCTTCTTCTTTGCAGCCATTCTTGGGTCGATGCCAGGACGACCAAGAGCCTTGCGCTTCTCAACCTCATTGTAGGCTTGCACACACTTGTCAGCCAGGCTCTTCATGCGCTCACGAGAACCTTTAGCTTCTTCACGCTTCTTAAGAAAGGCTTCCTTGAGCTCGTGCAGCATAATCTTGAAGTTTTTCACATCTTGCACGCTGAGCTTGGCCATGTGCTTCTTAAACTGAGCTTTCTCATAGTTGATCTTTTGCTTCAGTTCAACGATGCGCTGAGCTAGAGCTAGCTCAGAAGCAATGGCGCTAGTGAAGGCGACACTGAGGCCAATTGGAAGTTGCAGATCTTGAAAGCTGAGGTTGGGCGTGTCAAACCACTCATCAATGAAGTTATGGATGATTGCCACATCAAAGAGAGGCAAATCATTGAAGATCTCTACTTCTTCCTTGCTCTTGATCAGTTGCTCAAGAGCGTCATCTGTAAGATCTTCATTGCTGGACAGATCAATGGTGTCATTGCGCAGAATAGCAGCAGCAGTCAGTGCCTGGTCAGTATTCTTTCTCATCTCAGTCTTCTTGGAGATACGTGATAGATCTTCAGACTGCACACTGTCTTCAGGAGGTGTAGTAGCCAGTGGTTTCACATGTAAGACCTTTGGTGCAGGAGCAGGCTTTGAAGCTTTAGGCTTCTTCAGTTTCTTTGGCTTCGGCGGTACAGGCGCTTCATCAGATTCAGCGTCATCTGTAGGCTCATCCACGGCTGTCCCTTGAACCATGATATGAGTGATGAGACCTTCCAGGTTGTAGAAGGGCCCAACAAGATTGGGTTCAGCTTCGCGGGTGCCATCGGCACGGGGAGCAGAAGGACCAGGGTTAAAGTCTAGTCCCAATGACTTCTTGTTTTGCTTAGCCGAGTTCTTGGCAAACTGGAAGTTGCGCTTGAACAGATTGTCGTCACGACACCATAGCAATGACGATGGGTCAGCATCTGCAGGCTGTGGTCCAAGGACCATGCAGGGATAGAAGCCTTGTTCAATGGCTTCATCTCTGGACCTGGGTTGAAGATTTCTGTATAGGATGTCTCCCCATGGTCGCTTGATGGCATTCTTCTCAGCATATTCCTGGGTCACAAACTTGTACTTGAACCATTGCTCAGCCCAGTATCTTCGAATCCATTGGATTCGTTTCTTGCACTGATTGTAATCCTCTTCTGGATCTGTCTTGTACAACTCTGAGAGGTCATCAGGCAAATCTCTTGATGTTCCCCCTCGACGCTGTCTGCCACCCTTCCTTGCTGATTTCTCTGTAGCCATGAACTTCAAACCGAATGGCTTCAACACGTCCAAAGGTTTCAAAGGCTTCCGCTTGCTGGTCAAACAGGAACTGGCTTCGGGAGAATTTATATGATGCTGTAAGAATTCTGCAAATGAATGCAGACTATGAGAACCAAGGGATTCTCCCACGGACATGTACCTGTGACAGCATTAAGGTGCGAGGGAAGGGGAAGAGGTCATATGCATTCTCAGAAGATTTTGAAGATAAATCAGTTTAGAAGACATTGACCTCATAGTGCGAAGGCATTCACTCATAGATAGAGAGTTGGTTCCATATTTGTACGAATCCACGAATAAGTACAAGTGAGGAATCTAACTACTTTGTGAAGCATAAGTGAACATACTAGGCATATTATGAGATGCAGTATGAAATAGATCCAACTTGTGTGAACAGAAACTGCTTGTGGTAAAAAGTGATGAATCTATAGGATCAAAGAGGCCGTAAAAAGGAAGTTTTATTTACCACACAAAGAACTGCTAGGCGGAGTGGGAGAGGAGGCCGAGCAGTTCGATCGTCCGTGCCTTAACTTGGCGACGGAGGACACCTACGGCGATGACGGAGAAGACGATGTCCGCGGCCGGCGTGAAGACGGTGTTGGTGAGGTCGCGGCAGCTAGGCGCTTTGTCGCCGGCGTCGTTGAGGGCTAGCGGTGGCGCTAGGGTTTGTGCGAGAGTGGAAGAAAGGATAATGACTATGGTGAGGCATGTATTTATAGGGACAGGGACGGCACAATGTTATTACATAGGTGCCCCTGGCGATTCACATCTGAAGGGCTCGTGGCTATCATGCAACATATCGGAGGTTGTTCCATGTTCCCACGCATGCCTGGATTGTCGGGTGGTCGTTCCCACTTCTCCGGGTTTCAGGTGAAAGGATTTAGCATTGAAAACAGACTTAATGTTTGTCTCTGTATCTTCTTCTGACAAGGACGCAGAGAAGATATTCGACAGTTTCAATAGAATGCATATGATTTGGAGAGATAGAGTTTGAGATAGAAAGCATAGAGTGGTTAGGTTCCGATCACATTCACTTAGTTCAAAAGATTCAACAAGAAGACATAGCTATAAGTGAATGCTGTAGAGGACGGAACACTAGTATATATATATATATAAAAGAAAGACAATCAAATCAACATAGTGAAGATAATCATGAAGACAAGTTGAGATTGAAGCCAAACCAAATTTGAAGACATGCCAAACGTAACGCCATGAGTGAAACACTTCAAACAGAAAAATTTGGTGGTGGCGTTACCCACCGTATAGGAAGTATTAGACCCAGACACGGCGCACAATTATCGTCGCGCTCCGAAGTCAAATTCCACATTAATGTATTCACACTTAGAATGTAAGTCTTCATTGATTGAAGATATACTTTACTTCGTGTGTTGCACATCTAAGTCATCAATATGCATAAGTGTTAGGATGTGTGCCTGATCACAGGACATTTGAGGATTCCAAGATATTTAGCTCACACCGTAACTTGCAAAACCTCTTCTCATCCAAGGGCTTGGTGAAGATATCTGCCAATTGCTCTTCAGTGTTGACGTGTATAATATCAATATCTTCCTTCACAACATGATCTCTGAGAAAGTGATGACGAATTTCAATGTGCTTTGTCTTTGAGTGATGAACTGGGTTATTGGCAATCTTGATGGCGCTTTCGTTGTCGCAATAGAGTGGTACTTTCTTCAGATGAATGCCATAGTCTTTGAGTGTTTGCTTCATCCATAGAAGCTAAGCGCAGCAAGATCCAGCAGCAATGTATTCAGATTCAGCAGTGGAGAGAGATACACAGTTCTGCTTCTTTGAAGACCAACATACAAGTGATCATCCCAGAAAATGACATGTGCTTGATGTAGACTTGCGATCCACCTTGTCACCAGCATAATCAGCATCCGAGAATCCGACCAGATCAAACTCTGAGCCCTTTGGATACCATAATCCTAATGTTGGGGTGTGAGCCAAATATCGAAGAATTCGCTTCACAGCTAAGTGATGCGATTCCTTTGGTGCCGCTTGGAATCGAGCACACATGCAAACACTAAGCATAATATCTGGCCTAGATGCACATAGATAAAGTAAAGAACCAATCATGGAGTGGTATACCTTTTGATCGAACTCTTTACCATTGTCGTCGGGACCCAGATGATGTTTGGCTGGCATTGGCGTTGTGAAGCCTTTTCAGTCTTGCATTCCAAATTTCTTCAGGCAATCTTTGAGGTACTTCTCTTGAGATATGAAGATGTCGTTGCGTTGCCGACGTATTTGAAGACCAATGATGAACTTCAGCTCAACCATCATGGACATCTGATATTGTTCTTGCATCAAATAGTTCACCATCATATGTCTTCGTGAAGAGAGTGGGGTCGAGGGAACCAGGTTTGAAGCCTTTTCTCTTCAGGAAGTATTTGAGTGTGTCATACCAAGCCCGAGGGGCTTGTTTGAGGCCATACAGTGCCTTGTTGAGCTCGTACACCATGTCAGGATGTTTTGGATCTTCAAAGCCAGGCGGTTGTGCAACATACACTTCTTCATCAATCTTGCCATTGAGAAAAGCGCTCTTCACATCCATTTGATACAGAAGAATGTTATGATGATATGCATAGGCCAGCAGTATGTGTATGGCTTCAAGTCTAGCCACAGGAGCAAATGTTTCATCGAAGTCAATCCCTTCAACTTGAGTGTACCCTTGAGCAACGAGACGAGCTTTGTTTCTGACAACTTGACCATGCTCATCTTGCTTGTTGCGATATATCCATTTGGTGCCTATTATATTGTGCTTGCGAGGATCAGGACGCTTAACCAGTTCCCATGCATTATTCGGCTCAAACTGTTGAAGCTCTTCTTGCATAGCTTGAATCCATTCAGGTTCCATGAAGGCTTCTTCAACTTTCTTGCGTTCAGATATTGAGACGAATGCGAAGTGCCCACAGAAATTTGCTAGCTGTGTTGCCCTCGAACGAGTGAGTGGACCTGGTGCATTGATGCTATCAATTATTTTCTCAATTTGTACTTCATTTGCAACACGAGGATGTACAGGACGAAGATTTTGCTCTTGCTGATCATTGTCATCGTTAGAAGGATTGTCTTCAGGCTAAGCATTGTCTTCTGTTTGATCAGGTGAGGAGATGATAAGTTCCTCTTCAGGCTGAGATTCAGATGGTATGATTTCTCCAGTTCCCATAAGTTTGATTGATTCACTGGATGGAACTTCATCTAGCACGTTTGGCAGGTGCTCTCTTTGTGAGTCGTTAGTCTCATCGAACCGCACATCCACTGTTTCAACCACTTTATAGTGAAAAAGGTTGAAGAATATGTAGGAGTGCGAATCCTTTCCATATCCAAGCATAAAACCTTCATGTGCTTTTGGTGCAAATTTTGAAGTGTGATGTGGATCCTTGACTAGCACCTGGCACCAAATACTCTGAAGTAACTGACATTTGGCTTCTTGCCAGTAAGGAGCTCATAGGATGTCTTGCTGAGAAGCTTGTGAAGATAAACACAGTTGATGATATGGCATGCAGTATCAATGGCTTCAGGACAGAACTTTCTTGGAGTCTTGTGTTCATCAAGCATCGTCCGGGCCATCTCAATAAGTGTTCTGTTCTTGCGTTCCACGGCGCCATTCTGCTGTGGTGTGTACGGAGCTGAGAATTCATGTGTAATGCCCAAGGTATCAAGATAAGTGTCTAGACTAGTGTTCTTGAATTCAGTGCCATTGCCACTTCTGATGTGCTTGATGTTGACGCCATAGTTGTTCATGGCTCGATTGGCGAAGCGTCTGAAGACATCCTGCACTTCAGTCTTGTAGAGGATTATATGCACCCAGGTATATCTTGAATAATCATCAACAATGACAAAGCCATAGAGACAAGCAGTAGTAGTAAGAGTTGAGTAATGAGTGGGACCGAAAAGGTCCATGTGGAGCAGTTCGAAGGGTTGAGTCGTTGTCATGATTGTCTTCGAGGGATGCTTGGCCCTCGTCATCTTTCCTGCTTCACAAGCACCGCATAAGTGATCTTTCTTGAACTTGACGCCCTCGATGCCTATGACATGCTTCTTCCTTGCAAGGTGTGCAGGTTCCTCATGCCAGGATGCCCTAGCCTCCGATGCCAGAGCCAGCATTCAGAAGCTTTTGCTAAAAGACATACGGCAAGTTGTGGTCCTGCTGAGAAGTCTACCACGTACGAATCATCTTTTCGATACCCTTAAAACACTAGAGACTTGTCAGATTCCATTAGAACAAGGCAACGATATTTTCCAAACATCACAATCATGTTTAAATCGCAAAGCATTGAGACAGACATTAAGTTGAAACCAAGGGATTCAACAAGCATGACTTTATCCATGTGTTGATCCTTTGAGATTGCAACTCTACCTAGACCCAATACCTTGCTCTTACCAGTGTCAGCAAATGTGATGTGACTTTTGTCAGATGGATGTAAGGTTGAGTCCATGAGAAGGCTTCGCTTGCCAGTCATGTGATTAGTACACCCACTATCAATAATCCATTCTGAAGCAGCTGGTGTCGTACCCTACAGTGCAGTTAGGTGGATAGGCTTCACGAAGGGAATTGTGAAGCATAAACATTTGACGAACAAGTGGATTATGAAAGCTTAGATCAAGGTTAGGACTGATAGGGCAAGTGGCAAGAGACTCAGGAACAAAATACATAATAAGACCATTTGGGCATTTGATCTTGCACCCTACAAGATGTTTAAGGTCCCCAGCAATGGCTTCAGATGATTTTTGTTTTCGGCTGGAGACCCTTCCCTGCAAAAGAGAGTTAAGCTTTCTTTGCCACCCACATCTTCAAGGGTGGCTTCGAAGCAATGAGTCTAAGTGCAGCATCTAAGAACTTTGGCTTTGGAGCCCTAGCAAAATGTCTTGCAGGTGGACAATAGTACTCATAAGAATAAGCAGAATAGTTCTTGGTCTTATGAACATGGCGGTTTGATGAACCGCGCTCATATTCACAGGCCTGAGTATGGTTTCCCTGCAAAACATTTGCGTTAGTGAGACTCAGGTGAGTCCTCTGTCTGTATGAAGCCTTTGGACCATATGAAGCCTCTGGTCTGGGGTTTGTCTTCTTCACATGTGGTGTCATGATGACATTCACAGGAAGATTCTCCAAACACCTTTTCGGCACCCAGACCTTCTTCATAGGCGGTCCATTCCTGCAGTTAGTACCAATATACCTAGCAAACACTTCACCCTTCTGATTCTTAAACAGTTTATAGTTTGCATCAAAGGATTCATCAATAACAATGGGATTAGCACAAGTGAAGCCAGATAGAGTGGATGGATCCACTGAAGGCCCCTTTGCAGCAACCCATGTGGTTTTGGGGTACTGCTCAGGTTTCCAGTAAGAGCCATTAGCATTCAATTTCCTTTCGAACCCAACACCCTCTTTCCCAGGGTTTCGGTTCAGGATCTGCCTTTTGAGGACATCACATAGTGTCTGATGCCCTTTGAGACTTTTGTACATCCCTATTTCAAGCAATGTCTTCAACCTAACATTCTCATCAGCAATAGCAGTGGTATCCTCAGCAGAGGGGTTAGTTACCACATCAACAGTTGAAGATATTGCAACAGTAGCAGCAGTAGAACACTCAGCAACAGAAGTAGCATTGTCACGCTCGATGCATTTAAGACATGGTGGTTCAAATCCTTCCTGAGCGGAACTGATCTGTTCGGTGCGAAGTGACTCGTTTTCCTTTTGAAGATCTTCATGAGCCGCTCTCAATTTCTCAATATCTTGCTTCCTTTGAAGATAATCATAGGAAAGCTGTTCATGAGTTGTTGAGAGCGTTTCATGACGACTTTCAAGTTCCTCATACTTAACGTGAAGATATTTTATGTCTTCAATTAAGGACTGAGATCGAGTCATTTCAGCGTCTAACAGATCATCGCTTTTGTCTAATAGTTTTTGAATATGTTCCATAGCTTTCTGTTGTTCAGTTGCAATTTTAGCAAGTGTTTTGTAGCTGGGTTTGGAACCACAATCAGAGTCATCTTCACTAGATGTTTGATAGTGAGTAGTGCGTGTGTTTACCTTGGCACCGCGTGCCATGAAGCAGTAAGTAGGAGCAGAGTAGTCCTTGTCATTTGCATCGGTGCCGGTGATGAAGTCATTGTCTTCAATGTTGAAGATGGACTTGGCAATGTATGTTGTAGCCAGACTCGCAACGCCAGAATCGGACTCCTCCTCAGACTCCACCTCCGCCTCCTCAGAAGCGGACTCCTCCTCTGAATCCATTTCCTTGCCAACAAACGCACGTGCCTTGCCAGATGAGCTCTTCTTGTGTGATGAAGACTTTGAGGAAGACTTGGAAGAAGACTTTGAGTATTTCTTCTTCCTGTTGTTGTCAGAGTCATACTCCTTGCACTTCTTCTTCTTCTTCTTCTTCTTCTTCTTCTTCTTCTTCTTCTTCTTCTTCTTCTTCTTCTTCTTCTTCTTGTTCTCATTGTCCCACTACGGACACTCAGAGATGTAGTGGCCAGGTTTCTTGCACTTGTGGCATGTTCTCTTCTTGTAGTCATGAGCAGAAGCTTCATCATTCCTTGAGCTTGATCATGAAGACTTTTGGAAGCCTATCTTCTTGGTGAATTTTTGGAACTTCTTCACAAGCATAGCAAGCTCCTTTTCAATATCTTCAAGATCATCAGAACTGCTGTCAGATTCTTCTTCAGATGAGGAGACAGATTTTGCCTTCAAGGCACGAGTTCACCCATAGTTGGGACCGTAGATGTCTCTTTTCTCAGAAAGCTGAAACTCGTGTGTGTTGAGCCTATCAAGTATGTCAGACAGATCGAGTGTCTTGAAATCAGGACGTTCTTGAATCATCAGGGCTAGGGTGTCAAACAAGCTGTCAAGTGATCTCAGGAGTGTCTCGACGACTTCATGCTTGGTGATCTCAGTGGTGCCGAGAGCTTGAAGCTCATTTGTGATGTCAGTGAGTCGATCAAAACGTGAGCTGGACATTCTCATTGTCATTTCTCTTGAAGCGGTTGAAGAGGTTGCGAAGGACACTGATTCTCTGATCTCTCTGGGTTGAGACGCCTTCATTGACCTTGGAGAGCCAGTCCCAGACTAGCTTAGATGTTTCCAAAGCACTCACGCGGCCATACTGTCCTTTGGTCGGATGACCACAGATGATGTTCTTGGCAGTGGAGTCCAGTTGAACGAACTTCTTGACATCAGCAGCGGTGACACCTTCACCAGCCTTGGGAACGCCATTCTTGACGACATACCATAGGTCAACATCAATGGCTTTAAGATGCATGCGCATCTTATTCTTCCAGTAGGGATATTCAGTTCCATCAAAGACGGGGCATGCAGCGGAGACCTTAATTATCCCTGCAGTCGACATAGCTAAAACTCCAGGTGGTTAAACCGAATCACACAGAACAAGGGAGTACCTTGCTCTGATACCAATTGAAAGTGCTAGTGATCGACTAGAGGGGGGTGAATAGGCGATTTTTATGAAAGTCTTCAAAACATGGAAGTTTCGAAGACAAGCGATAGAAATAAACCTATTACCATGTAGCGGAAGGTAGACTACACTAGGCAAACCATAGTCAAGTATTCAAAGAAGTGAAAGCACAATAACTAATAGCAGCTAGGCAGTAAAGATCAGGTAGGAAGATATTGTGAAGCCAATCAGAAAAAGTAGTCACTCAGTGAAGACAAAATACAATGCAATCATGCAATGACTTCACAAGGACCAACAGTAAGTAAAGGGAAGGGAAGGATGAAACCAGTGACTCGTTGAAGACAATGATTTGTTGGACCAGTTCCAGTTGCTGTGACAACTGTACATCTGGTTAGGGAGGCTGAGATTCAACTCAGAAGACCTCGTCTTCACCTTATTCCCCTTGAGCTAAGGACACCCAGTCCTCGCCCAATCACTCTGGTAAGTCTTCAAGGTAGACTTCCAAACCTTCACAGACTTCGTTCACCGGCGATCCATAATGACTCTTGGATGCTCAGAACGCGACGCCTAACCGGCTGGAGGATTCACAGTCCTCAAGTGTAATAAGTCTTCAGATCACACAGACAGGAAGACTTAAGTGATGCCTAACACTCTTTGGCTCTGGGTGTTTAGGGCTTTATCCTCGCAAGGAATTCTCTCTCAAAGGCTTCGAGGTGGGTTGCTCTCAAACGACAAAAGCCGTACTCTAACTCTGAGCAGCCAACCGTTTATGGTTGTAGGGGGTGGGCTATTTATAGCCACTAGGCAACCCAACCTGATTTGTCCGAAATGACCCTTGGTCACTAAGGAACTGACACGTGTTCCAACGGTCAGATTTCAAACACACACGTCAACTTTACTTGGACTACAAGCAAAGATGACTTATCCAACTCTGGACAAGATTTGCTCTCATAGTCTTCACTCGAAGACATAGGATTTTGGTTAAGCATCACATCAGTCATTCTGACTGGTTCTCTTGGACCCTACTTAACAGTACGGTGGTTCCTATGACTCAACAAAGAAGAAAAAGAACGACGAAAGAACTAAGTCTTCGCGCTCCATAGTCTTCATGCAATGTCTTCTCTTGTCATAGTCTTCAATGTGAATGTCTTCACATACCACCTTTGTCTTCAATGTCTTCTTACATTTTTAGGGGTCATCTCTGGTAGGAAAACCGAATCAATGAGGGGCTTCTACCTGTGTTATCCCGCAATTCTCACAAACACATTAGTCCCTCTACTAGGTTTGTCGTCAATACTCCAAAACCAACTAGGGGTGGCACTAGATGCACTTACAGTCTTCATACATTTTTAGGGTTCATGTCTGGTAGATAAACCGAATCAATGAGGGACTTCTACCTGTGTTATCTTGCAATTCTCACAAACACATTAGTCCCTCAACCAGGTTTGTCATCAATACTCCAAAACCAACTAGAGGTGGCACTAGATGCACTTACAATCTCCACCTTTTTGGTGATTGATGACAAACTGGTTGAAGTTTTCAATGGGGATAAAAGTATGTGAAATTGTAAAGGATTTAAGTATTGTCTTCTTAAGTAGCAGGAAGGCTCCCCCTGAAGATGTGCATATAAGTATTTGCTTTTGAATGCAAATGCACAAGGCAGGTTGTACTTGCGGAGCTCCTCTTCTACTTATGAAGACAATTCATCATGCATGAAATGATATAATGAAGATAATGACATGCATAATGAAAAATGGACATCTACAATATGACTTCGTGCGGAATTTATCGTCGCACATGCGGAATTTATCATCGCATCACATTGTGTCGAAAAAGGTAGCAGACGACCATCAAGTTTGAGTGTTACAACTCAAAACGAACCAAATGTTTCAAAAGCGAGAGTTGTAAGCACTTGGCAAAAGTAGCAAAAAGTAAAGCAACCACCCATATGGACCCGCTTGAAGAGTATCAACTCATATGCTTCTCCCCCTTTTGTCAGTAATGACCAAAAAGGTTTGAATACATAGAGTTTCTACTCGTTCCCATGAGGTGCAGGCGAAGCAGCAGGGTCGGCGTTGAGGTCCGGTGGTGCAGAAGAACTTGGTGCAGTGTCAGACGCGCTGAAGTTGGAGGTGGTGAAGTGGCATCATCTTGATCATCGATAACTCTGGCATTCACCGTTGCAGCTAAGGAAGAATAGTCAGAGTCTTCAAGGGAGGGGGTCCGACACAAGTGAGCATTCCTTGGAGGAGTGGAGTCGAACTTGAATCTTTCTGTGAAGCCATCGTCTTGAAGACCTTCTTCAGTAGTGAGAAAAGTCAAACTCTTCCAAGACCTCCCACAGGTTTCATGTGTGACAAAGGCATTCTTGGTGGCAAGATTGCGAATGCGATTGACGTCCACCAAGAGGCTTTGCATCTGACGCTTAAGCCAGTCATGATGCTTATCCTATTTCTGATGTAGCACGACGAGAAGCTCTCGGTCATTGAGAACACGAGATTGCTTCCGAGGCCTTTGGGCAATGGTGCTTCCAGTGGCGTCAGTTTGGGTGCAAGGGGAACGTGTGTTACCAGCCAGGGGATAAACACGAGAGACTGCCTGAACTCCTTCAATGGGCTGGGTGAAGCTTTGACGATCAATGTTGTGAAGATAGATTGGCTCCTTAGCAGGCTCTGGATAAATAGCTTCAACAGACAGATCAATCGCTAGCAAGAATACAAGATGATTGTGCACAGACGGCTGATAGTTGAAGGCAGAGTGAAGCTTGATAAGGCGCATGACCCATGGAGCATAGAACTTCAGACCAAAAATGTCAGAGCCAGATGCAGCCAACTGCCTGATGAAGAAGTCTTGAGCATTGAAGCTTATGCCATTGAAGATATAGAAAACCAAAGTCTTCATTGCTCCTTCAAGCTTCGCTACAGATGAATGTCCTTTGACAGTCCATAGAGTTTTCCTGATGATATGGTAAATGGTACGGGGAAGATACTCTAGGTATTCGACAAAGAATTCTGTTGGGTATTCAGCATCGCGTGGCAGAGGCTTCATCATGCTTAGCATTTGGCTCATGTTGGGTTCTGGCTTCTGAAAAATGCTCTCCAAAGCATTCTGGTGTTGTTGACAACCTGGTTTATAGTATTCACCAGGAGTGGGCAGGGCTGTGAGCTCAATGATGTCTTGAGCTTTAGCTTCATGATGAACATCTCCTGTCATCCACTCAAGGATCCAAGTCTTTGGATCCCTGTTTTATCCACGAATGTGGAGGGTAGCATAGAATTGAAGCAGAAGTTCTTCATTCCAGTGTTCCTTTGCAGTCACAAAATTAAGCAGACCCGCATCACGGAAGCAGTCAAGAGCTTCTTCAAGGCATGGTAGTCCAGCAATGGCTTCACAATGAAGATGCATGTGAGGGAAGATGCGTCCCTGATTGTATAAGATGCATGAATAATAGCTTCACTGCTGATAGCTCCAGAATCTGTCCGAAGAAATTCTTGGCCTTGTGTAGGGGTTCTTGGCACTGTTGAAGAATGTGTTGTGTGCCTTGAATCCATTCAGATTAAATGATCCTAGTGAAGTTGCAGTACCTGGAAACCGTGGTAGCCTTTGCTTCGGCTTCTGGACCTGAGGCTTGTGCTCCACATGATAGGCAAACTGAGGTCCGGGAGCAGGCGGAGGAACCAGGATTGGCCAGCGGACGGTAACGAGCTGTCCACGATCATATGCTTGCTCGATGGTGTGTCGCCTTGGAGGAGGTACAGGAGCAGAGGCATTGGCTTCAGGCAGCGGATTTGCTTCAGGTGCTGCATTGGCTTCAGGTGCATTCACTTATGGCACCACATTAGCTTCAGGTGCCACATTAGCTTCAGCCATGACAACGTCATTGGCTTCAGTGTTGATGTTGGTGGCCGCCTCAGTATTGGTAACCTCCACTTCAGGAGTTGGAGGGTCAGACATGTTCTCCTTGAGAACAACTTCAGGGTTGGACGGGGGTGTAGCAACTCTTTCTTCTTCTCTTGGTTCTTCTTCATGGTCATCGGCTGATGCAGCCGGAATATCTTCAGCCTCTTTGGCTTCAGATTCAGGGATGTTCACAGTAGGAGAGGCTTCAGGAAAGACTTCGTGTGAGACAGATTGGCGCTCTTCTCCTTCGGGAACACTTGACAATGTGACCTGTGGCCTAGGTCCTTTGCGAAGCCTGCGAAATGCTGGCGACGCCTGTGGAGATGGAGTTGGTTGGGCCTCAAAGTCTTCACTGTCAATCACCAGAGTGGTGACCTGTGGTGGGGGAGTGACTGGTGTTTCTTCAGCACGAGGGGATTCTTGAGGGTGATTAGCCCATGAGTCATCCTGAGCAATTGGCGTCAATGGACGACCAATACTGATGAGTTCGCTGTTCGTGAGAACAGGCGATGATACCAAACTGTGCTCGATCTGAGGAAGAACTTCATCATCTTCAACATTGTCATGAGGACCAATGTCTTCAGTTGTGGTGGGGTCAACAGCTGGATTCTCTTTAGATTCAGGAGCCTCTGTGGAAGCAGGCTCATGAACTACCAGATGATGTTCGTGATGTTCAGACGCACGACGAGCAACAGAAATTGGCTCGACAAGAAGAGGCTCTGTGGAAGCAGCCCGGTCTCTCTTCTTTGTTTTCCTTTTCTTGGTTGGGGGAGCATCATCAGTGGTGGCTTTGGTCTTGCACTTTCTGGATTCGGCTTCAGCTGCTCTAGTTTTCTTGAATTCTGAAGCCACTGTGGGGACCTTAGGCTTCGAGCCCGTCATACTGGCCGGGAAGACAATGCGAGGTGCTTCCTGCCTTGATGCTTCTGGTTCGGCCGCAGCTGGCTTCTTCTTCTTCTTGGCAGCCATCCTGGGGTCGATGCCTGGTCGCCCCAAGGCCTTGCACTTTTCAGCTTCATTGTAGCCTTGAACACATTTGGCAGCAAGATTCTTAATGCGGTCACAAGAACCTTTTGCTTCTTCTCGTTTCTTGTGGAATGCCTCCTTGAGCTCATGCATCCTGACCTTGAAGTTTTGAATGTCTTCAACATTGAGCTTGGCCATGTGCTTCTTGAACTGAGCCTTTTCATAATCGATTTTATGCTTCAGCTCAACAATTTTCTGAGCAAGAGCCAGCTCAGGAGCAATGGCTCCATGGAAGGAGACGCTAAGGCCAATTGGAAGCTGAAGATCATCAAAACTGACATTTGGGCTGTCAAACCACTCATCAATAAACTTGTACATGATCTCCACATCAAAGAGAGGAAGATCATTGAAGATTTCAGCCTCTTGCTTGCTCTTTATCAATTGTTCTAGAGCGCCATCGCCAAGATCGTCGTCGCTGGACAGATCAATGGCGTCATTCTCGTTTCTCAAAACAGCAGCAGGGGTCAGTGCTTGACCAGTGGGTTGCATGGGCTTTTTCAACTTGTCAGACTTGGAGATGCGTGAGAGATCTTCAGACTGCACACTGACTTCAGGAGGTGCAGTGGCCAGAGGCTTCGCTCGTGAGACGTTTGGAGCAGAAGAGGGCTTTGAAGCCTTTGATTTCTTTTGCTTCATAGGCTTCGGAGGTGTATGCGCTTCATCAGAATCAGAGTCATCTGCAGAGTGGTCCACGGCTGCCCCTTGAACCTGAATGTGAGTGATGAGACCTTCTAAGTTGTAGAAGGGCCCAATAAGATTGGGTTTAGCTTCGCGTGTGCCGTCAGCTCGTGGTGCAGAGGGGGCTGGGTTGAAGTCTAATCCCAAAGACTTGTTTTCCTTGGCCGAGTTCTTTGCAGCTTGATAGTTGCGCTTGAACAGATTATCTTCACGACACCATAACAGTGAGGATGGGTCGGCATTAGCAGGCTGAGGTCCACGAATCATGCAGGGGTAGAAGCCTTGAGCAATAGCTTCGGACTTCGACTTGGGCTGAAGACCTTTGTATATTATATCTCCCCAGGGGCCCTTTAAGGCATTCTTCTCAGCATACTGCTTGGTGACGAATCTGTACTTGAACCATTCCTCTGCCCAATGTCTTTGAATCCATTGGATTCGGTTCTTGCGTTCTCCATAGGTTTCTTTTGGATCTGACTTGTATAACTCATAGAGATCCGGTGGAAGGTCCTTAGTAGTGTTTCCACGGCGTTGTCTGCCGCCCTTCCTGACTGATTTTTGAGTTGTCATGAAGTTTAGACTGAAAGGCTTCAACACTGTCGAAGTCTTCTGTCTATTGGTCAGACAAGAACTCGCTTTAGGAGAATTTATGTGACGTTGTAAGAACTCTGCAAATGAATGCATACTATGAGAACCAAGGGATTCTCCCACGGACATGTACCTGTGACAGCATTAGAGATGCGAGGGAAGGGGAAGAGGTCATATGCATTCTCAGAAGATTTTGAAGATAAATCAGTTTAGAAGACATTGAACTCATAGTGCGAAGACATTCACTCATATGTAGAGAGTTGGTTACAGATTTGTACGAATCCACGAATAAGTACAAGTGAGGAATCTAACTACTTTGTGAAGCATAAGTGAACATACTAGGCATGCTATGAGATGCAGAATGAGATAGATCCAACTTGTAGGAATAGAAACCACTTGTGGTTGAAAAGGATGAATCTATCGGATCAAAAAGACTGTAAAAAGAGGTTTTATTTACCACACGAGGAACTGCTAGACGGAGTGGGAGAGGAGGCCGAGCAGTTCGATCTTCTGTGCCCTAACTTGGCGATGGAGGACACCTACGGAGACGGCGGAGAAGACGACGGCGTGAGGACGGCGTCGGGGAGGTCACGGCAGCTAAGCGCTTCGTCGCCGGCGTTGTCGAGGGCTAGCGGTGGCGCTAGGGTTTGTGCGAGAGTGGAAGAAGAGATAATGACTGGGGTGAGGCGTGTATTTATAGGGACAGGGACGGCACAATGTTATTACATAGGTGCCCCTGGCAGTTCACATCTGAAGAACACGTGGCGATCATGCAACACATTGGATGTTGTTCCACGTTCCCACGCACGCCTGGCTTGTCGGGTGGTCGTTCCCACTTCTCCGAGTTTCAGGTAAAAAGGATTGATCATTAAAAATAGATTAATGTTTGTCTCTATGTCTTCTGCTGACAAGGACGCAGAGAAGACGTTTTGACAGTTTTAATAGAATGCATATGATTCGGATAGATAGACTTAAGACGGGAGCATAGAAAGGTCAGGGTCCGATCACATTCACTTAGTTCAAAAGATTCAACTTGAATACATAGCGATAAGTGAATGCTGTAGAGGACAGAAACCAAATCAGTACATTGAAGATAAACATGAAGCCATGTTAATAATGAAGACAAACAAAATGCGAAGACTTTGCAAATGTAACGCCAACAGAAAGTATTCCAAACAAAAGTTTGGTGGTGGCGTTACCCACCGTATAGGAAACATTAGACCCAGACACGGCGCACAATTATCGTGGCGCTCCGAAGTCAAACTCCGCGTTAATGTATTGACACTTAGAGTGTAAGTTTTCATTTGTTGAAGATATACGTTACTTCGTGTGTTTGCACATCTAAGTCATCAACATCCATAAGTGTTAGGATGTGTGCATGATCACAGGACATTTGAGAATTCCAAGATATTTAGCTCACACCGCAACTTGCAAAACCTTTTCTCATCCAATGGCTTTGTGAAGATATCTGCTAGTTGCTCTTCAGTGCTGACGTGAATGATATCAATATCTTCCTTCATGACATGATCTCTGAGAAAGTGATGACGGATCTGAATGTGCTTTGTCTTCGAGTGCTGACTAGGTTGTTGGCGATCTTGATGGCGCTTTCATTGTCGCAGTAGAGTGGCACTTGCTTCAGATGAATGACATAGTCTTTGAGTGTTTGCTTCATCCATAGAAGTTGAGCACAGCAAGATCCAGCAGCAATGTATTCTGATTCAGCAATGGAGAGAGATACACAGTTCTGCTTCTTTGAAGACCAACACACAAGTGATCGTCCCAGAAAGTGACATGTGCCTGATGTAGACTTGCGATCCACCTTGTCACCAGCATAATCAGCATCCGAGAATCCAACTAGATCAAACTCTGAGCCCTTTGGATACATAATCCTAGTGTTGGGGTGTGAGCCAAATATCGAAGAATTTGCTTCACAGCTAAGTGATGCGATTCCTTTGGTGCCGCTTGGAATCGGGCACACATGCAAACACTAAGCATGATATCTGGCCTAGATGCACATAAGTAAAGCAAGGAACCAATCATGGAGCGGTACACCTTTTGATCGAACTCTTTACCATTGGCGTCAGAATCTAGATGACTCTTGGTAGGCATTGGCGTCGTATAACCTTTGCAGTCTTGCATTCCAAACTTCTTCAGGCAATCTTTGAGGTATTTCTCTTGAGATATGAAGATGTCGCTGCGTTGCTGTCGTATTTGAAGACCAAGGAAGAACTTCAGCTCACCCATCATGGACATCTGATATTGCTCTTGCATCATGTATCCAAACTCATCACTGTATTTCTGATTAGTGCAGCCAAAGATAATGTCATCCACATATATTTGGCACACAAACATTTCACCATCATATGTCTTCGTGAAGAGCGTGGGATCCAGGGAACCAGGTTTGAAGACTTTGCTCTTCAGGAAGTCCTTGAGTGTGTCATACCAAGCACGAGGGCTTGTTTGAGGTCATACAGTGCCTTGTTGAGCTTGTAAACCATGTCAGGATGTTTTGGATCTTCAAAGCTAGGCGGTTGTGCAACATACACCTCTTCTTCAATCTTGCCATTGAGAAAAGCACTCTTCACATCCATTTGATACAAAAGGATGTTATGATGATTTGCATAGGCTAGCAGTATGCGTATGGCTTCAAGCCTAGCCACTGGAGCAAATGTTTCATCAAAGTCAATTCCTTCAACTTGAGTCTATCCTTGAGCAACGAGACGAGCCTTGTTTCTGACAACTTGACCATGCTCATCTTGCTTGTTGCGATATATCCATTTAGTGCCTATGATATTGTGTTTACGAGGATCAGGACGATTGACCAGTTCCCATACATTATTCAGCTCAAACTGTTGAAGCTCTTCTTGCATAGCTTGAATCCATTCAGGTTCCATGAAGGCTTCATCAACTTTCTTGGGTTCAGATATTGATACGAATGCAAAGTGCCCACAGAAATTTGCTAGTTCTGTTGCCCTTGAACGAGTGAGTGGACCAGGTGCATTGATGCTATCAATTATTTTCTCAATTTGTACTTCATTTGCAACACGAGGATGAACAGGACGAAGATTTTGCTCTTGCTGATCATTGTCATCATTTGAAGGATTGTCTTCAGGCTGAGCATTGTCTTCAGGTTGATCAGGTGCAGAGATGATAAGTTCCTCTTCAGGCTGTGCTTTAGACGGTATGATTTCTCCAGTTCCCATAAGCTTGATGGATTCACTGGATGGAACTTCATCTAGCACATTTGGCAGGTGCTCTCTTTGCGAGCCGTTAGTCTCATCGAACCGCACATCCACAGTTTCAACCACTTTATAGTGAACGAGGTTGAAGACTCTGTAGGAGTGTGAATCCTTTCCGAAACCAAGCATAAAACCTTCATGTGCTTTCGGTGCAAATTTTGAAGTGTGATGTGGATCCTTGATCCAGCACCTGGCACCAAATACTCTGAAGTAACAGACATTTGGCTTCTTACCAATGAGGAGCTCATAGGATGTTTTGTTCAGAAGCTTGTGAAGATAAACACGGTTGATGACATGGCATGCAGTATCAATGGCTTCAGGTCAGAACTTTCTTGGAGTCTTGTATTCATCAAGCATCGTCCGGGCCATCTCAATGAGTGTTCTGTTCTTGCGTTCCACGATGCCATTCTGCTGCGGCGTGTACGGAGCTGAGAACTCACGAGTGATGCCCAAAGTATCAAGATAAGTGTCGAGGCCGGTGTTCTTGAATTCAGTGCCATTGTCACTTCTGATGTGCTTGATCTTGACGCCATAGTTGTTCATGGCTCGATTGGCAAAGCGTCTGAAGACATCCTGCACTTCAGTCTTGTAGTGGATTATATGCACCCATGTATATCTTGAATAATCATCAACAAAGACGAAGCCATAGAGACAAGCAGTAGTAGTAAGAGTTGAGTAGTGAGTGGGACGAAGAGGTCCATGTGTAGTAGTTCGAAGGGTTGAGTCGTTGTCATGATTGTCTTCGAGGGATGCTTGGCCCTCGTCATCTTTCCAGCTTCGCAGGCACCGCATAAGTGATCCTTCTTGAACTTGATGCCCTCGATGCCTATGACATGCTTCTTCTTTGCAAGAGTATGCAAGTTCCTCATGCCAGCATGCCCTAGCCTCCGATGCCAGAGCCAGCATTCTAAAGCTTTTGCAAGAAGACATACGACAAACTGTGGTCCTGCTGAGAAATCTACCATGTACAAATCATCTTTCCGATACCCTTTAAAGACTAGAGACTTGCCAAATTCCATTAGAACAAGGCAACGATATTTTCCAAACATCACAATCATATTCAAATCGCAAAGCATTGAGACAGACATTAAGTTGAAACCAAGGGATTCAACAAGCAACACTTTATCCATGTGCTGATCTCTTGAGATTGCAACTCTACCAAGACCCAATACCTTGCTTTACCAGTATCAGCAAATGTGATGTGACTCTTGTCAGATGGACGTAAGGTTGTGTCCATGAGAAGACTTCGCTTGCTAGTCATGTGATTAGTATATCCACTGTCAATAATCCATTCTGAAGCAGCTGGTGTCATACCCTATAGTTCAGTTAGGGGGATAGGCTTCACGAAGAGAATTGTGAAGCATAAACATTTGACGAGCAAGTGGATTGTGAAAGCTTAGATCGAGGTTAGGACTAATAGGGCAAGTACCAAGCGACTCAGGAACAAAATACATAATAAGACCATTTGGGCATTTGATCTTGCGCCCTACAAGATGTTTAAGGTCCCCAGCAATAGCTTCAGATGCATTTGATTTTCGGCTGGAGACCCTTCCCTGCAAAAGAGAGTTAAGCTTTCTTAGCCACCCACATCTTCAAGGGTGGCCTCAAAGCAATGAGTCTAAGTGCAGCATCTGAGAACTTTGGCTTTGGAGCCCTAGCAAATAGTCTTGCAGGTGGACAATAGTACTCATAAGAATAAGCATAGTAGTTCTTGGTCTTATGAACATGGCGGTTTGATGAAACACGCTCATATTCATAGGCCTGAGTATGGTTTCCCTGTAAAACATCTGCGTTAGTGCGACTCAGGTGAGTCCTCTGTCTGTATGAAGCCTTTGGACCATATGAAGCCTGTGGTCTGGGGTTTGTCTTCTTCACTTGTGGTGTCATGACGACATACACGGGAAGATTTTCCAAACACTTTTTCGGCACCCAGACTTTCTTCATAGGTGGCCCATTCCTGCAGTTAGTACCAATATACCTGCCAAACACTTCACCATTTTGATTCTTAAATAGTTTATACTTTGCATCAAAGGATTCATCAATAACAATGGGATTAGCATAAGTGAAGCCAAATAGGGTGGATGGATCCACTGAAGGTTCCTTTGCAGCAACCCATTTGGTTTTGGGGTACTGCTCAAGTTTCCAGTAAGAGCCATCAGCATTCATTTTCCTATTGAACCCAACACCCTCTTTCCTAGGGTTTCGGTTCAGGATCTGCCTTTTGCGGACATCACATAGAGTCTAATGCCCTTTGAGACTTTTGTACATCCCTGTTTCAAGCAATGTCTTCAACCTAGCATTTTCATCAGCACTAGCAGTGGCATCCTCAGCAGAGGGGTTAGTTACCACATCAACAATTGAAGATATTGCAACAGTAGCAGCAGTAGAACATTCAGCAACAGAAGTAGCGTTGTCATGCTCAATGCATTTAAGACATGGTGGTTCAAATCCTTCCTGAGCGGAACTGATCTGTTTGGCGCGAAGTGACTCGTTTTCCTTTTGAAGATCTTCATGACCCGCTCTCAGTTTCTGAAGATCTTGCTTCCTTCGAAGATAATCATAGTAAAGCTTTTCATGAGTTGTTGAGAGCGTTTCATGACGACTTTCAAGTTCCTTATACTTAACATGAAGATTTTTTATGTCTTCAATTAAAGACTGAGATCGAGTCATTTCAGCGTCTAACAGGTCATCGCTTTTATCTAACCGTTTTTGAATATGTTCCATAGCTTTCTGTTGTTCAGTTGCAATTTTAGCAAGTGTTTTGTAGCTGGGTTTGGAACCACAATCAGAGTCATCTTCACTGGATGTTTGATAGTGAGTAGTGCGTGAGTTTACCTTGGCAGCGCGTGCTATGAAGCAGCAGGTGGGAGCGGAGTTATCCTTGTCATTAGCATCAGCGTCGTTGATGAAGTCATTGTCTTGAGTGTTGAAGATGGACTTGGCAACATAGGCTGTAGCCAGACTTGCAACGCCAAAATCGGACTCGTCCTCAGACTCCACCTCCGCCTCCTCAGAAGCAGACTCCTCCTCTGAATCCATTTCCTTGCCAACAAACGCACGAGCCTTGCCAGATGAGCTCTTCTTGTGTGATGAAGACTTTGAGGAAGACTTTGAGTATTTCTTCTTCTTCTTGTCGTCAGAATCATATTCCTTGCTCTTCTTCTTCTTCTTGTTCTCATTGTCCCACTACGGACACTCAGAGATGTAGTGACCAGGTTTCTTGCACTTGTGGCATGTTCTCTTCTTATAGTCATGAGCAGAAGCTTCATCATTCCTTGAGCTAGATCGTGAGGACTTTCTGAAGCCTTTCTTCTTGGTGAATTTCTGGAACTTCTTCACAAGCATAGCGAGCTCCTTTCCAATGTCTTCAGGATCATCAGAACTGGAGTTAGATTCTTCTTCAGATGAGGAAACAACTTTTGCCTTCAAAGCATGAGTTCGCCCATAGTTGGGACCGTAGATGTCTCTTTTCTCAGAAAGCTGAAACTCATGTGTGTTGAGCCTTTCAAGTATGTCAGACAGATCGAGTGTCTTGAAGTCAAGGCGTTCTTGAATCATCAGGGCTAGGGTGTCAAATGAGCTGTCAAGTGATCTCAGGAGTGTCTTGATGATTTCATGCTTGGTGATCTCAGTAGCGCCCAGAGCTTTAAGCTCATTTGTGATGTCAGTGAGTCGATCAAACGTGAGCTGAACATTCTCATTGTCGTTTCTCTTGAAGCGTTTGAAGAGGTTGCGAAGGACACTGATTCTTTGATCTCTCTGGGTTGAGACGCCTTCGTTGACCTTGGAGAGCCAGTCCCAGACTAGCTTAGATGTTTCCAGAGCACTCACACGGCCATACTGCCCTTTGGTCAAATGACCATAGATGATGTTCTTGGCAGTGGAGTCCAGTTGAACGAACTTCTTGACATCAGCAGCGGTGACACCTTCACCAGCCTTGGGGACGCCATTCTTGACGACATACCAGAGGTCGACATCAATGGCTTCAAGATGCATGCGCATCTTATTCTTCCAGTAGGGATATCCAGTTCCATCGAAGACGGAGCACGCAGCGGAGACTTTGATTATCCCTGGAGTCGACATAGCTAGAACTCCAGGTGGTTAAACCGAATCACACAGAACAAGGGAGTACCTTGCTCTGATACCAATTGAAAGTGCTAGTGATCTACTAAAGGGGGGTGAATAGGCGATTTTTATGAAAGTCTTCAAAACATGGAAGTTTCGAAGACAAATGATAGAATTAAACCTATTACCATGCAGCGGAAGGTAGACTACACTAGGCAAACCATAGTCAAGTATTCAATGAAATGAAAGCACAAAGACTAATAGCAGCTAGACAGTATAGATCAGGATGGAAGATAGTATGAAGCCAATCAGAACAAGCAGTCGCACAGTGAAGAAAAATAGATAATGCAAACAGGCAATGACTTCACAAGGACCAATCTGCAAATAAAGAGATGGGAAGGATAGAACCAGTGGCTCGTTGAAAACAATGATTTGTTGGACCAGTTCCAGTTGCTGTGACAACTGTACGTCTGGTTAGGGAGGCTGAGATTCAACTCAGAAGACCGCGTCTTCACCTTATTCCCCTTGAGCTAAGGACACCCAGTCCTCGCCCAATTACTCTAGTAAGTCTTCAAGGTAGACTTCCAAACCTTCACAGACTTCGTTCACCGGCGATCCACAATGACTCTTGGATGCTCAGAATGCGACGCCTAACCAGCTGGAGGATTCACAGTCCTCAAGTGTAATAAGTCTTCAGATCACACAGACAAGAAGACTTAAGTGATGCCTAACACTCTTTGGCTCTGGGTGTTTAGGGCTTTGTCCTCGCAAGGATTTCTCTCTCAAAAGGCTTCGAGGTGGGTTGCTCTCAAACGACAAAAGTCGTGCACTAACTCTGAGGAGCCAACCAATTTATGGTGTAAGGGGTGGGCTATTTATAGCCACTAGGCAACCCGACCTGATTTGTCCGAAATGACCCTGGGTCAGTAAGGAACTAACACGTGTTCCAATGGTCAGATTTCAAACACACACGGCAACTTTACTTGAGCTACAAGCAAAGCTGACTTATCCAGCTCTGGATAAGATTTGCTCTAATTGTCTTCACTCGAAGACATAGGATTTTGGTTAAGCATCACTTCAGTCATTCTGACTGGTTCACTTGGACCCCACTTAACAGTACGGTGGTTCCTATGACTCAACAAAGAAGAAAACGAAACAACGAAACAACTAAGTCTTCGTGCTCCATAGTCTTCACACAATGTCTTCTCTTGTCATAGACTTCAATGTGAATATCTTCACATACCACCTTTGTCTTCAATGTCTTCATACATTTTAGGGTTATCTCCGGTAGGTAAACCGAATCAATGAGGGACTTCTACCTGTGTTATCCTGCAATTCTCACAAACACATTAGTCCCTCAACCAGATTAGTCGTCAATACTCCAAAACCAACTAGGGGTGGCACTAGATGCACTTACAATCTCCCCCTTTTTGGTGATTGATGACAAACTGGTTGAAGTTTTCAATGGGGATAAAAGTATGTGAAATTATAAAGGATTTAAGTATTGTCTTTGTAAGTAGCAGGAAGGCTCCCCCTGAAGATGTGCATATAAGTATTTGCTTTTGAATGCAAATGCACATGGCAGGTTGTACTTGCGGAGCTCCTCTTCTACTTATGAAGACAATTCATCATGCATGAAATGATATAATGAAGATAATGACATGCATAATGAAAAATGGACGTCTGCAAAATGACTTCGTGCGGAATTTATCGTCGCACATGCGGAATTTATCATCGCATCACATAGTGTCGAAAAAGGTAGCAGACGGCCATCAAGTTTAAGTGTTACAACTCAAAACGAACCAAATGTTTCAAAAGCGAGAGTTGTAAGCACTTGGCAAAAGTAGCAAAAAGTAAAGCAACCACCCATATGGACCCGCTTGAAGACTATCAACTCATATGCTTCTCCCTCTTTTGTCAGTAATGACCAAAAAGGTTTGAAGACATAGAGCTTCTACTCGTTCCCATGAGGTGCAGGCGAAGCAGCAGGGTCGGTGTTGAGGTCCGGTGGTGCAGAAGAACTTGGTGCAGTGTCGAGACACGCTGAAGTTGGAGGTGGTGAAGTGGCATCATCTTGATCATCGATAACTCTGGAATTCACCGTTGCAGCTAAGGAAGAATAGTCAGAGTCTTCAAGGCAGGGAGTCCGACGCAAGTGAGCATTCCTTGAAGGAGTGGAGTCAAACTTGAATCTTTCTGTGAAGCCATCGTCTTGAAGATCTTCTTTAGTAGTGAGCAAAGTCAAACTCTTCCAAGACCTCCAACAGGTTTCATGTGTGACAAAGGCATTCTTGGTGGCAAGATTGCGAATGCGATTGACGTCCACTAAGAGGCTTTGCATCTGACGCTTAAGCCAGTCATGATGCTTATCCTGTTTCTGATGTAGCGTGACGAGAAGCTCTCGGTCATTGAGAACACGAGATCGCTTCCGAGGCCTTTGGGCAATGGTGCTTCCAGTGGCGTCAGTTTGGGCGCGAGGGGCACGTGTGTTACCAGCCAAGGGATAAACACGAGAGACTGCCTGAACTCCTTCAATGGGATGGGTGAAGCTTTGACGATCAACATTGTGAAGATAGATTGGATCCTTAGCAGGCTCTGGGTAAATAGCTTCAACAGACAGATCAACCTATGGCAAGAATACAAAATGATTGCGTGCAGACGGCTGATAGTTGAAGGCAGAGTGAAGCTTGATAAGGCGCATGACCCATGGAGCATAGAACTTCAGACCAAAAATGTCGGAGCCAGATGCAGCCAACTGCGTGATGAAGAAGTCTTGAGCATTGAAGCTTGTGCCATTGAAGATATAGAAAACCAAAGTCTTCATTGCTCCTTCAAGCTTCGCTGCAGATGAATGTCCTTTGACAGGCCATAGAGTTTTCCTGATGATATGGTAAATGGTACGGGGAATTCAGCGTCGCGTGGCAGAGGCTTCATCATGCTTAGCATTTGGCTCATGTTGGGTTATGGCTTCTGAAAAATGCTCTCCAAAGCATTCTGGTGTTGTTGACAACCTGGTTCATAGTATTCACCAGGAGTGGGCTGGGCTATGAGCTCAATGATGTCTTGAGATTTAGCTTCATGATGAACATCTCGTGTCATCCACTCGAGGATCCAAGTCTTCGGATCCCTATTGTATCCACGAATGTGGAGGGTAGCATAGAATTGAAGCAGAAGTTCTTCATTCCAGTGTTCCCTTGCAGTCACAAAATTAAGCAGTCCCGCATCACGGAAGAAGTCAAGGGCTTCTTGAAGGCATGGCAGTCCAGCAATGCCTTCACCATCAAGATGCATGTGAGGGAAGATGCGTCCGTGATTGTACAAGATGCATGAATAATAGCTTTGCTACTGATAGCTCCAGATTCGGTCCGAAGAGATTCTTGGCCTTGTGTTGGGGTTCTTGGCACCGTTGAAGAATGTGTTGTGTGCCTTGAATCCATTCTGATTAAATGATACTGGTGAAGTTGTAGTACCTAGAAACCGTGGTAGCCTTGGCTTTGGCTTCTGGACCTGAGGCCTGTGCTCCACATGATAGGCAAACTGAGGTCCGGGAGCAGGCGGAGGAACCAGGATTGGCCAGCGGACGGTAACGAGTTGTCCACGATCATATGCTTGCTCGATGGTGTGTGGCCTTGGAGGAGGTACAGGAGCAGAGGCATTGGCTTTAGGCAGCGGATTTGCTTCGGGTGCTGCATTGGCTTCAGGTGCATTCACTTCTGGCACCACATTAGCTTCAGGCGCCACATTAGCTTCAGCCATGACAACGTCATTGGCTTCAGTGTTGATGTTGGTGGCCGCCTCAGTATTGGTAACCTCCACTTCAGGAGCTGGAGGGTCAGACATGTTCTCCTCAATATGTTGATGCCGTTAGATGATACCATGCCAAGTTTCATGAATTTCAGACAAGTTTTGGATTTACTAGAATTTAAAAACCAGGCATCTCAATGTTTTGCGGCCAAGTGACGGTGGCAGGGTGTTTGAAATTCATTCCCATTTCTTGCATGGGACCTAAACATGCAACCAAGGACACATATTTGTTTTTCAATAAGTTTATATGCACTAGAGCATGTGCATGTAGTTCAAATTTGAATTGTGTGCATAAAATGCCTGGAAAATCCAGTTAATGTATAAAAATGGACAAACGAACCATGAATCATTCCAATATTTTTGACGACACAGCTATAGTTGCATGTTCACTGCAGATGAAAGTTCTAACAATTCAAACACCATCCTTCGTAGCTGTGACCCCATTACGTAATTCAAATGATCAAGAAAATAAATCAAGTAGATCGCACATAGTTTATTATCACCAACCGTGTGAGATGCAGCACAAAATATCTTGGAGCACCGTCGGTCTGATGACACTTTGTGCGCCAGTTTTTTGGCTGAAGCGATTCCAAATTTTTGGCTTCCGCGGAAATATCTACCTCCCCGCCCTCTCCCCCTCACCAAAAGCCACATTTCCCCTCTATCCGCCTTTCTTTCCAAGTTGAAACCTTCACTCCTTGCTTGCAGCGCCGCCGCCTCCTCGCCGGTGACCCTCCTTCACGCTGCTCGGCCTCGCCTATCCACGCAGGTAATCCACACCCGACCCCATCCTCCCCCTTCCACATCCCACATGCCCCGACCGCCGGCGTGACACCTTCCACCCAAATCACCGACCCCTCCATCAAATAAGCGCCGGCCTAAGCCATGGTGCACACAGTATAGCCATGACCTCAAGGAGCATTTGGCAGCGGAGAAGAAAATTGCGGCCACACGCGCGGATGAGGTCGCGATGGCTGCCATTCATGCCGACCCCTGGATCTTGGAGGAGCACCTTGCCATTTGCTAGCTACGCCGGTTATGCATGCTCGGTTTACCTGTTGCGTGTGCTGCTCCTGCCTTTCCTTCACAAATTCTAGTGAATTGTGCTATCTAATTTTACCATGCAATTTGTTGCTCTAGTGTATATGTTCTATATATTGTGCAGTGTGGTGCTCACTTATTAACTGTTTTGTTAATTAGTTGTCGTCTTCAGTTAACTGTTTGGTTCAATTCTGCAAATGTGATGTTCAATTCTTGAGGCTGCAATTTTGTATTGTCTTTCATGTGAGAAATAAATCAATTTATTTTTACAAAATTGTGGGTGCATTCTGTTATTGTATACCATGTGAGGAATAAATTGAATTTGGTTGTAGTAAATACATGAGAAACAAATACAATTACTACAATTGGCTGTAGTTAAATGTATGGTTAACTATCTGATCTTCTATTAGGAGTATGTTATATTGTGCAATGTGGTGCTCGGTTAATGTTTGGTTCATTTGTTGTGGTGTTTAGTTAACTACTTGGTTCAATTCCGCAATGCGATGTCCAATTGTCGTGGGTAGAATTTTGTATTGTTGTGCATGTGAGGAATACGAATTTGGCTGCACTTAATAAATGAGAAACATATACAAGTGCTATATTTCCTAGTTTTTAATCATGCTTGGTTTGGATAAATGGGTTTTCCCTGTGGCTTGAATTAATCTGATGAATCTGCAATGTGATTATTTTTCATCAATATATTTTACTGATAGCATGCGAACCCTTACTTAACCTGATGACTAACTACCTTATATGTGTTGTAGGGAAACAATGGGAAGCACTGAGGTTTACAATTGAGGTTAGCACGTGCATGGTCCGTTGTCTAATAGCACATTATTGTGCAATTGCAGGAACCATTCTAATATTTAGGTTTTTAACAATTTGGTCTTGCACATGTAGGTCCTGCTGTCATAGGTTTTGACCCACTGTTCGACCCTTTTTGCATATGGGGAAATGAGTTGTCCATGAATATCAGTCAAGTCAAGAAACTCAGAAAGATTGCTAGGATAAAGAAATTAGCGACAAAAAACAATAAGATCTTTGTGTGCACAATGAAGAAGACATCAATTCACTACAGGATGGTACCAACTATTATACCTTGCCTTTTTTTATTCCTTTGCCCCATTTCCAATATAGAGAATATATTTATGCACATCCTTGTTTTCAGGCCTTTACAAAGCAGTTCACTGATGATTACCTCTCAAACCACATGTATGGTCAGGAGGCGAGGAAGGTATTCATACAACACCCACGGTTCAATATTGAAGTGTTCTTGAAGAGGACGAAGGATGGACGGTCAATCATCCACCGGCACCGGCCTAAAGTTACAAAGACCTTCAACATCAATGAAGGCTCAATATTCTGCTTCAGCAGTTTTCCAGATGAGATACATCTGTCTATGTACCGTCTATGATGCTAATTTCGAAAGGTTATAAATGTTGCATGTGAAACTTGGTCCTGGTGTAGTTGTGTAATGGGGTAGCTGAGTGCTAAAGCTATATGATGTTGTACTCTGATGTATTTCAATTATGAAAATGAAATATATTGTGTGCTTAATATGAACTGTCAATTATATTAATAAATGGATTATCAATAATCGGATAATTAGCCTACTAGTGGCGAATTAGCCTGCTAATTGGCTTTTTCTATTGCAAACGGTTGTTAAAAAAATATCATGGGCGATGACCTCAGCCAACGCACACAATTTCTAGGAACAAACCGTGTTGGATCAATGAACAATCACACACGACTTTCTCTTGAAAACTGTTTGCGTTAGGTCACCTTGCGCAGACGTTTACCACATGAAAATTGTGTGTGATGGACAACCTTTGCCACACAGTTTCTTCCGCGGACCGTGTGTGATATATTCAATAACACAAGCGATTTAACAGGAAAAATTGTGTGTGATGTACCTGTGAACGGAAACGTTTTCCTTCGAGCGACTGTGTGAGATGTACATATGAACAAAAACGTTTAGCGGGGACTGACTATGCGGGATGTACTTGCGACCAGAAAATTTCGCCATATAATTATATTTTCTTTAGCTCTACTGTACGTATTTCCGTATTTGAGTGCTCGTTGGTCGCGCACGACCTCATTTTGCCGAACGTGTGTGCCTGGAGGGCATATCCCCGACGGTTTCTGGGTCGTGTGGAAAGGGCCCCTCCTATCGCCCACACTCACTTGGCGACGATTCCAGATGCCGTCGTGGAAAGGGGTTTTAAACCGTTTGTTTAGGAGCTCGTTGTACTAGTGTCCATTCTTGCAGTTAGTACCAATATACCTAGCAAACACTTCACCATTCTGATTCTTAAACAGTTTATAGTTTGCACCAAAGGATTCATCAACAATAATCGGGTTAGCACAAGTGAAGCCAGATAAGGTAGTGGATCCACTAAAGGTCCCTTTGTAGCAACCCATGTGGTTTTGGGGTACTGCTCAGGCTTCCAGTATGAACCATCAACATTCATTTTCCTCTCGAATCCAACACCCTCTTTCCTAGGGTTTCAGTTTAGAATCTGTTTCTTGAGGACATCACACAGTGTCTGATGCCCTTTGAGGCTTTTGTACATCCCTGTTTCAAGCAAAGTCTTCAACCTGGTGTTCTCATCAGCAATAGTAGTGGTATCCTCAGAGGAGGGGTTAGTTACCATAGCAGCAGTTGAAGATATTGCAACGGTAGCAGCAGTAGAGCATTCAGCAACAGAGACAACATTATCACGCTCAGGACATTTTAAACATGGTGGCTCAAAGTCTTCCTGAGTGGAACTGATCTGTTGAGCGCGAAGTGACTCGTTCTCCTTTTGAAGATCTTCATGAGATGCTCTTAGGTTCTCAAGCTCTTGCTTCCTTTGAAGATAATCATAGGAAAGCTTCTCATGAGTAGCTCAGAGAGTTTCATGACGACTTTCAAATTCCTCGTACTTAACATGAAGATTTTTAATGTCTTCAATTAAGGGCTGAGTTCGAGTCATTTCCGCGTCCAACAGGTCATCGCTTTTGTCTAGCAACTTTTGAATATGTTCCATAGCAGTTTGTTGTTCAGTTGCAATTTTAGCAAGCGTTTTGTAGCTAGGTTTGGATTCACATCCAGAGTCATCTTCACTGGATGTTTGAAAATAAGCATCGCCTGCGTTTACCTTGGCACCACGTACCATGAAGTAGTAGGTCGGAGCAGAGTCATCCTCATCATCGGCATCATCATTGGCGACGAGGCCATTGTATTCAGTGTTGAAGATGAACTTGGCGACATAAGCTGAAGCTAGAGCCAGGCTTGTCATGCCTGAATCAGACTCCTCAGACTCCACCTCTGCCTCCTTAGAAGTAGACTCCTCCTCTGAATCCATCTCCTTGCCAACAAATGCATGAGCCTTTCTAGATGAGCTCTTCTTGTGAGATGAAGACTTTGATGAAGACTTTGAGGATTTCTTCTTCTTCTTGTCATCGGAATCATATTCCTTGCTCTTCTTCTTCTTCTTCTTCTTCTTGGTCTTATTGTCCAATTGAGGACACTCAGAGATGTAGTGACCAGGTTTCTTGCATTTGTGGCATGTTCTCTTCTTGTGGTCACGAGTGGAAGCTTCATCATTTCTTGAGGTGGATCTTGAAGACTCTATGAACCCTTTCTTCTTGGAGAACTTCTAGAACTTCTTCACGAGGATAGCTAGCTCCTTTCCAATGTCTTCAGGATCCCCAGAACTGCAGTCAGATTCTTCTTCAGATGAGAAGACAACCTTTGCCTTCAAAGCCCGGGTTCGGCCATAGTTGGGCCATAAATGTCTCTCTTCTCAAATAACTGGAACTCATGTGTGGTGAGCCTCTTAAGTATGTCAGACGGATCGAGATCTTTGATGTCAGGACATTCTTGTATGATCATGGCCAGGGTGTCAAATGAGCTGTCAAGTGATCTCATGAGCTTCTTGACGATTTCGTGCTTGGTGATCTCAGTGGTGCCGAGTGCGCAAAGCCCATTTATGATATCAGTGAGGCGATCGAATGTGAGTTGGACATTCTCATTGTCGTTTCTCTTGAAGCGGTTGAAGAGGTTGCGAAGAACATCAATCCTTGAATCTCTCTGAGTTGAGACGCCTTCGTTGACCTTGGAGAGCCAGTCCCAGACCAGCTTCGCAGTTTCTAGTGCATTCACACGGCCATACTGTCCTTTGGTCAGATGACCACAGATGATGTGCTTGGCAGTTGAATCCAGTTGAATGAACCTCTTGACATCAGCAGCGGTGACACCTTCACCGACCTTGGGAACGTCATTCTTGACGACATACTAGAGGTAGACATCAATGGCTCCAGATGCATGCGCATCTTATTCTTCCAGTAGGGGTAGTCAGTGTCATCGAAGACTGGGCACGCAGCGGAGACCTTGATTATCCCTGCAGTTGACATAGCTAAAACTCTAGGTGGTTAAACTGAATCACACAGAACAAGGGGGTACCTTGCTCTAATACCAATTGAAAGTGCTAGTTATCGACTAGAGGGGGTGAATAGGCGATTTTTATGAAAGTCTTCAAAACACGAGGTCTTTGAAGATAAACAGTAGAAATGAACCTACTGATATGCAACGGAAAGTAGACTACACTAGACAAGCCATAGTCAAGTAATTAATGTAGTGAAAGCACGAAGACTATCGGCAGCTAGGTAGTATGGATCAGGATGGAAGACTGTATGAAGCTAGACAGTAAACAGTCTTCACTCAGTGAAGTCAATCATATCAGACAAGCAGGCAATGATTTCACAAAGACAAACTGTAAAGTAAAGGGAAGTGGAGGATAGAACCAGTTGCTTGGTGAAGACAAGGATTTGGTAGACCAGTTCCAGTTGCTGTGAGAACTATACGTCTGGTTAGGGAGGCTGAGATTTAACTCAGAAGACCGCGTCTTCACCTTATTCCCCTTGAGCTAAGGACACCAAGTCCTCACCCAATCAATCTGGTAAGTCTTCAAGGTAGACTTCCAAACCTTCACAGACTTCATTCACCGGCGATCCAGAATGGCTCTTGGATGCTCAGAACGCGTCGCCTAAGCAGTTGGAGGATTCACAGTCCTCAAGTGTAACAAGTCTTCAGGTCACGCGGACAGAAAGACTTCAGTGATGCCTAACACTCTTTGGCTCTGGGTGTTTTGGGCTTTGTCCTTGCAAGGATCTCTCTCTCTCAAATGCTTCGGAGGTGGGTTGCTCTCAAATGACAAAAGTCGTGTACTAACTCTGAGCAGCCACCAATTTATGGTGTAGGGGGTGGGCTATTTATAGCCAGGAGGCAACCCGACCTGATTTGTCCGAAATGATCCCGCGTCACTAAGGAACCAAGACATGTCCAACGGTCGGATTTCAAACACATGTGGCAGCTTGACTTGGGCTACAAGTAAAGCTGACTCATCCAGCTCTGGATAAGATTTGCTCTCATTGTCTTCGCTCGAAGACATAGGATTTTGGTTGAGCATTACTTCAGTCACTCTGACTTTGTTCACTTGGACCCCACTTAACAGTGCGGTGGTTCCTATGACTCAACAAAGAAGAAAAGGAAACTACGAAACAACTATGTCTTCGCACTCCATAGTCTTCAAGTGAATGTCTTCACATGTCATAATCTTCACCGTGAATGTCTTCACGAACCACCATTGTCTTCAATGTCTTCACACATTTTTAAGGGTCATCTCTGGTAAGTAAACCGAATCAATAAGGGACTACTACCTGTGTTATCTCACAATTGTCACAAATACATTAGTCTCTCAACCAAGTTTGTCGTCAATACTCCAAAACCAACTAGGGGCGCAACTAGATGCACTTACAATATCATCCTAGAGCAGGAGTAGGGTATTACACCTATGGTGGCCCAAACCTGGCTAGTTCCGGTGTGCTCTAGTTTCTACTTCTCTTTCCAGTGATCGATGACTTAGGAGACCAAACGTGCTCAGTCCCTTGTTGAACTCACAAAGGGTGGTAGCAAGCAACCCAATGCCAGGTTATTAGACATCAACATTTGGCGCGACAGGTAGGGGACTGAGCCATTTTGTTCCCTCTGTTTGCGTCATCTTTATTCACCGTTTTCCTTTGTGTCACGAGGCCAACTCGGCCATGGCATCAAGGGCGTGCAAGGCGTCCTTCGTTCTAATGAACAACAGGGACGCGCGCTGTGAAGTGTGGCATTGGTGCTAGGATACCCCGAACGCCGCCCAACATGTGACACCCCGATAGTTAAGCTACATTAATCCCGCGTTAATGATGTCATGTCATCACACTTACTGTTACTAATCTCACTGTGAATCAAACGCTAATCAAATTCAAATTCAAATCAAAGTCAAGAATTATAGTTTTCAAAAGTCAAAATTAAAATGTTCTAAGTGTGACAAATAATTCAGAAGTAATAATGATGGAGAAACCACATTTCTATGACATGTTTAAATGCTCAAAAGTAATTAAAACAGTGGCTTAGACAATTATATAAATGCCTTTTATAATTTTTTTTGCGGATAAACTTATAATACTCAAGCATCAAATGTACAAACCTGCTTACATAAATCGATGACCTCTTGGGGTCCTGATCCCAACCAGACAACATGAAACATTAAACTATTTTATTTGGAAGTCAAACTTTTTATGACAGAGTCTTAAGTTACAACACTAATTTAGGTGCTAATTATATGTTTCAATAGAGTTAAAATAAAATGAAAATTAAAAGAAAACATGAAAGAAAAAAATGAAACAAAAGATAAAAAAGCAAACCCCCATGCCACTGGGCTAACTGGCCCAGCCTAGTGCCTACCTAACCCTCCCACTCCCCCGTAACCCTAACCGCACGCCCCCACAACCCACTCCTCCCGATCGGTCCACTTCCCTCAGCTCGATCCCCAACTCCCTCTCGGTCCCCCACGCGCGACACCACCCACATGAGGAGACCTTGCGCGGGACCTCGCCGTACCTCGCGCCCGAGCTCCTCCTTGCCCTTTGCCACCACGTCGAGCCGCTCCGGTTGCGCCGCCGGCAAGCCCTACCCGCCGCCTCCACCCCGTTGTCCTCGTGACACCGCAGCGCAGGAGCTCCTGCCATGGCCGCCGCCGCCTGGTTCTCCGCGTCCATACCGCGCCAAACCGCCTCGTCATCGGAGATGGACGGATCCCGGAGGCCCTGTCGCAGATCAAGCCTCCTTCCTTCCCCTCATGTCCGTGCCGGCCCCTCTGCTCCGCCCGTCGTCACCCCTGCCCGACCACCTCGTCACCGGCGGCTCGCGCCTCGCCGGCCACCTCTCCGATGGGCCACGGCCTCCCCCGAGCTCACGGAACTCCCCTGCCACTTGATGTGAGGCTCCTCCTCGATCCTCCTATTCTCCCTTTCTGTTTCTCCGTCGCCGAAGTTCGCCGCACCACCGCGTCGACAGCTCGCCGGGTGCTCATGCTCACCGCCATCGGCCACGCACACACACCCGCGCCGCACCCGTGCACCACCCCGGAGCAAGCCATGGCTCCATCACCGCGGGACTCGTCGTTCCCGACGATTCCGACAACTCCAACGCCTGCCGCGAAGCCCCCTAGATGCGCGCGACTGCCGGGTATCTTCTGTTGCCCTCGTCCGCCGCTCCCGTGGACCTCCGGCGTGTTTCCACCGCTCGGGAAGGTCCCCGGCGGTTAATCCCGACCGGTTGTCGTGTCCCTTACTATTAGGGACTAAATGGCTTTGTTGATTAGCCCTTGAGACGCTGACTGATACGACCCTTAGGCTAATTAATCCATATAATTAATTTAGGACTCCGATAACTGCCGAACGTTCGGTCTGGGAGAGCCCCAGATCGAACGACTCGTTCGGTCCTGTGGGAGGCATCGATCGAACGCATGCGTTCGGGACGAGAGTCGCCCAGCCCGAACACCCTACCTCGGGGGCCTAGAGGCCTTTTTCTTGTGAAAAAAGAAAAGAAAGAAAAGCCCAGATTGTGCCAATTTTTACTGTGCCAAAAAAGCCCACTATTGGATTTGATTAATAAAGGCTAGATTTTGCCATGCAATGGAAAAAGTCACAAAATGCTGCAAATATAAAAATGTATGAATGAACCATGAGATCTCTACCGCTATAATATAAATTAACCAGAAAGATCTTTCAAAGATGTCAAAATGTATGAATTTGCCATCGCAATTTTTGTTGTTTACCAATCAAAAACAGGGCAAAATGTGCAGTGTGGATGCAATATGAACTTGCCATCACCGAAAAAGTTCAAAGAAAATGTCATGATAGATAGAAAATGGAAAACAAGATACTACTAAAAGAATCCCAATGGTTTCAAACCAAAAATTGCCATAAAATTTATAAACAATTTTTGCATCTGTATCATGATGGCAAGAAAATGTTTTTTATGCAATGGCACAAAAAGAAAAAAAATCATGACAGTTTGCATCTGTACCATGATGGCAAGAAAATATGGATTAAAAATTTATATGCTATTTTTACTATATAAATTGGCCGAAGCGCAAAACAAAAAATGCACAATCTATTGTTTAGTAATAATTGCCGTGTTTTCTAAGTATTTTTGCCATGGCAAAATAAAAGTAAAACTTGCCATGCTACATAGAAGTATGTTTGCCATTAGTGACAACAATTAAAATTGTCATGTAAATTAAATAAAAAAATTCATGGGAAATAAAAGGTTAATTTTGCCATGGTGTAGAAAAATTAATAATTGGCATGCAAAAATACTTCTATGTAGCATGGCAAGTTAAAAGGTAAATTAAACATGGTGTAGAAAAATTAATAATTTGCCATGGTGTAGAAAAATTAACCTTTTATTTTTGTCACTAATGGCAAACATACTTCTATGTAGCATGGCAAGTTAAAAGGTAAATTAAACATGGCAAATAAAAAGTAAAACTTGCCATGGCAATAAAAGTTAAATATTTCCATGGAGATTTAGGTAAATTTGCCATGTTAATGAGGTATATTAGCCATGGCAAATAAATAGTAAAACTTGCCATGGCAATAAATGTTTGATATTGCCATGGGGATTTAGATAAATTTGCCATGTTAATAAAAGGTAAATTTGCCAAGGCAAAAAAATAGTAAACTTGGCATGGCAATAAAAATCAAAAAAAATTCCATGGGGGTTTAGCTAAATTCGCCATGTTAATAAAGGTGAAATAATTAGTAAAACTTGCCGTGGCAATATTTTGCCATTTTGTGTTGTTTTTGACAATTTAAAGAATTACAGCGGCAATTTAAAAAAATCAAAAGTTGCCATCGCAAGAAAGCAATAAATTTGCCATTATTCGAGAACTAAATTGCCATGACCAATAAACTAAAATTTTAAAGTTTAGATGGCAAAAAGTATAAGATTAGTTGCCATGGTGTACCCAAAAAATGCTATGGTAAAAGACAGTAAATTTGTGTTATGATCCAAAATCAAAAGTTGTCATGGTAAGAAATGCAATAAATCTGTAATGTACCCTAAAAGAAAAGACACAAGCATGGCAATTAAGTTTCCATGGGGACATATCCAAAATCAAAAGTTGCCATGGCAAGAATGCAATAAATCTGTAAATGTACCCTAAAAGAAAAGACACAAGCATGGCAATTAAGTTTCGACGGGGACATATCCAAAATAAAAAGTTGCCATGGCAAGAATGCAATAAATCTGTAAATGTACCCTAAAAGAAAAGACACAAGCATGGCAATTAAGTTTCGATGGGGACATATTAACACATGTAAAATCTGAGCTTCGATGGCAAAAAACATAATTTGATTGTCATGAACTATACATTTTTGGGGTGTTCATGAACTATAGTGTCCTAGAATTGCCAAGGAAATCTAGTCCATTAGCATCTCATCACTTGCAAGAAAGTGCCTGCACAAATAACTACACAATGCTAAATGGTGACATCTACAAAAATTTGCAAACAAAAAGGTGGGGGGGCTAGTGAAAACATGGCGACATCTACAAAGAAATCGTCACGATTTATTGAGAAGAACATCTATAAATTGCCATGGAAAAAAAGTACTACTCAAAGCTTCAGGGACATGGTAAAAACATATGCCATGGCAATGTAAAACAGTATTTCGACATGGCAACATACTTTGTGTTTTCCATGCAACATACTATGATGATTGCCATGGTAAAAAAAATAATTTAAATTGGGATGGCAGCAAAAGTTGGGCTGACATGGCAACATATTTTGTGTTTGCATGGCAAAAAACATATTTTGACATGCCATCAACTATAATTTCAAAAAAAGATTGGCATGCAATATTTGTCAATTAGCATCACAACAAAAAGTAAAACAGTTTCTGCAAATTCATGAAGGACTGAGAAAAAATGAATTACACAAATTTTGCAACATACGAAGTGGGCTAAATCACCATATGTGCTAAGCTAGTGGCATACAACTGAACCTGTTTAGGAAGAATATCTTCAACTGACGGCGTCCGAGCGGCCGGAGAAGATGATGAGCATATGTCCGTTGCCCATGGGCAGCGTATGGTCGCTGTGCTAGGAGAAGATGACGCCGTGGAGGGCGCCGTGGCGCAGGATGGCGTCGTCGTCTCCGGGCGGCCGCGCATCCGACGAGGTCGGCGGGAGAAGCCGTCGCCGTGGAGGGCGCCGCGGCGCAGGATGCCGTCATCGCTTCCGGGCGGCCGCGCATCAGGCGAGGTCGGCGGGAGAAGCCGGCGCCGTGGCGGCCGCTGCGACTCGCTCAAGCCGCCCTCTTTCGGATCTCCACCGTTCGCCGTCGTCTCGTGCTCACCGCCGAAGGGTCCGGCCTCCCCTGCCTCGCCTGCCCGCCAGCGTCCCCAACCTCCAGCACGGGTGGGCGTTGACCCAGCGCTAGCCCCGCTCGCTTGCCTCATCTCGTGCGCGTGGACGCAAGCATCCTCGAGGCCCAGCTCCCGCCCCAGCCTCCGCCGTGCGACGCCATGGTTTGGCCGGCCGTCTTCTAATCCGGCGACGAAAAGGGAGAGTGGGGGAGTGGTGTCGAGTGGGAGGGGAATGGAGCTGCGAGTGGATAAGTGGTGAAACTCGTTCGGGCGACCCAACATCATCCCGAACGCTATGCTTGTGATGACGTGGCGTGGGATGTCATCGAGATTCGGCCGACGGCTAGCACCGCGTTCGGGACGATTTGCAAAAACACAGCACGTTGGGGAGTTTTTTTTTTTAGGGTAATGTTGGGGAGTTATTGATTCCGTTAATTTAACATAATTACAATGTATGACATGTGGGTCCATCTATTAAATTAACTAAATAACTAAAATCAATTAGACATTGAGAGATGGGGCCCACCGCTAAATTTTAAATGGTAAACCGGTGTTAAAATTACCTGACAGAATGACATGCGGGCCCCATACACACTGTTCACCATTTGACCAGTCAATGGTCTAGTCAAACATGGACAAGACAATTGACCATGGCCACACCAGTCAACCTCTATGCTGTTCTGCTGGGTACCTTTTGAATACACCTAGCATTTTTACTTTTAAAATATTTCGCATTAATTAATTAAATCAATTTTCAGAATATGGTTAAAACTTTGAAAATTAATAGAAATTAATCCGTAACTCGGATGAAAATAATTTATATATGAAAAACGTTCAGAAAATGAGACAAATATGTTGGTGCCCTCCGTGTAGCTGTCACATGCCTCTAACACTACAAACATGGATCCTTCCCTCTCTTTCATCTGTCCGGAAAATACCAAACGCCGGGAAAACATCCTTAGATGTTTTTCCCTCTCCATTTGTAACGCGTAGCACTGCATTAGGTCACCCCTAGCACGGCGTTTTGCTATGTCATGCTTTGTGATGCTATTGTTTGCTCTGTTATTTATATGTTTTCCCTTCGTTGTTTCTTTTTGATGTACCTCGATACTGCAAGAGACCCCGATACCATTGATGCTTCGGTGTTTGACTACAGTTATGCTTCTGAAGATTCCTTTCGTCTGCAGAGCAACCAGGCAAGCAAAACCCCCTTGATCATCCCGATACTGCCTATTCCTTCTCTCTACTGCTTGCATTAGAGTAATGTAGCTGATACTGCTTATCGATTGATCTCATACTGCTGCATAGCCTGTCCTTGTTACTACTGTTGTTAATACCTTACCTGCAATCCTAAATGCTTAGTATAGGGTGCTAGTTTATCATCAGTGGCCCTACATTCTTGTCTGTCTGCCATGCTATACTATCGGCATGTGATCACTCGGAAGGTGATTACGGGTATATACTATATACATGTTATACATGATACAATGTTGTGACTAAATTCAGGTCGGCTCGTAGAGTACCGGCGAGTGATTCACGGACTGGGGGCTGAAAGGACATGTTTCCCGACAACCCTCTAAGTGGATCTTTGTGGCGGAGTGACAAGGTAGGTTGAGGCCTGATAACCCACAAGTATAGGGGATCACAACAGTTTTTGAGGGTAGAGTATTCAACCCAAATTTATTGATTCGACACAAGGGGAGCCAAACAATATTTGCAAGTATTAGCAGCTGAGTTGTCAATTCAACCATACCCGGAGATCAGTTTTCTGCAGCAAAGTGATCAATAGAAAAGTAGTATGATAGATTTGATAGTAGTAGCAACAACAATAGTAATAGGAACGGTGATAGCAATGGTTTTGTAGCAAGTGTAACCGTAACAATAGCAGTAGTAACTTAGCAGGAACAATATGAGAGAAATTCATAGGCATTGGATCGGTGAATTCGTTGGATGATATTCATCATATAACAGTCATAACCTAGGGTGATACAACACTAGCTCCAGTTCATAAATATAATGTCGGCATGTACAAATAGTCATACGTGCTTATGGAAAGAACTTGCATGACATCTTTTGCCCTACCCTCCCATGGCATCGGGTTCCTATTGGAAACTAAGGGTTATTAAGGCCTCCTTTTAATAGAGAACTGGAACAAAGCATTAACTTAAAAGATTGGATCTAGAACAAAGATATAATAGTGATAACATAAACGGTTCAGATCTAAAATCATGGCACCCGGGTCCAAAGTGACAAGCATTAAGCATGGAAAAGTCATAGCAGTATTAATCTCAGAACATAATGGATACTAGGGATCAAGCCCTAACAGAGCTAACTCGATTACATGATGAATCTCATCCAACTCCTCACCGACCTGCGAGCCTACGAATGAATTACTCACTCCCGATAGGGAGCATCATGAAATTGCCGATGGAGAAGGGTTGGAGATGATGAAGATCGACGCCCCCCCCCCCTGCCTCTTCGGAGCCCCAAACGGACTCCAGATCTGGCCTCCCGATGAAGAACAGGAAGTGGCGGCGGCTCTGTCTCATGAAACACGATAATTCTTTCTCCCTGATTTTTTTCTTCGAAAATGTGATTTTATAGTATCAGGGTTGAGGCCTGCGGGGCCACCAGGTGGGGACAACCCACCTGGGCACGCCAGGAGGGGGGCGCCCTGGTGGGTTGTGCCCACCCAGGTGCCCCTTCGGTGGTTCTTTGCTACAATAATTATCTTTTATTGAATAAAAAATCCTCGCAAAGTCTCGTTCCAATCTGAGAACTTTTATTTCTGCACAAAAACAACACCATCGTAGTTCTGCTGAAAAAAACGTTAGTCCGGGTTAGTTTCATTCAAATCATGCAAATAGAGTCCAAAACAAGAGGAAAGCGTTAGGAAAAGTAGATACGATGGAGACGTATCAACTCTCCCAAGCTTAAACCTTTGCTTGTTGTCAAGCAATTCAGTTGATAAACTGAAAGTGGAAAAGAAAAACTTTTACGAACTCTTTTGCTCTTGTTTACATAAATATGCTTAAGTAGCACCCAGGTTTTCAGCCAATATCATGATTAACCATGTCGACAATAACTCTTAAAAATTATATTAACTCGTATCAATGGCATAATCAGCTAGCGAGCAATAATAAGTTATCTCAAATGACAACACTTTGTCAAAACAACCATGATATAATATGACAATAGTGGTATCTTGCTAGCCCTTTTCGAGACCGCAAAACATAAATGCAGAGCACCTCCAAAGTTCAAGCAACGACTAAACATTGTAATTCATGGTAGAAAAGATATGATCATGATGCACCCAACATTAGCTACACACAATGCATGAGGATGACAATAGTGCTCTTAGGATCTGGCGCTTATTTGAGATGGTGATGACACAACATAAAAGTAAATAGATAGTCCCTTTGCAGAGGGAAGCGGTGATTTGCAGCGGTGCCAGAGCTCAAGTTTTTTAAAAAGAGGTAAATGAAATTTTGAGAAATGCACCCTTCTTGTTTACTTCGTGAAAGTGCGTTATATGGACTAGAGGGGGTGAATAGGCGATTTTCATGAAAGTCTTCAGAACATGGGAGTTTTGAAGACAAACGATAAAAATAGACCTATTACCATGCAGCGGAAGGTAGACTACACTAGGCAAACCATAGTCAAGTATTCAATGAAGTGAAAGCACAAAGACTAATAGCAGCTAGGTAGTAAGGATCAGATAGGAAGATATTGTGAAGCCAAACAGAACACGCAGTCACTCAGTGAAGACAAATGATAGAGCAAACATACAATGACTTCATAAGGAGTAACAGTAAGTAATGTGAAGTGAAGATGAAACCAGTGACTCGTTGAAGACAATGATATGTTGAACCAGTTCCAGTTGCTGTGACAACCATACGTCTGGTTGGAGCGGCTAGGTATTTAAACCTTAGGACACACAGTCCCGGATACCCAGTCCTGAACACGCAGCTCAGAACACCCAGTCCTCACCGTATTCTCCTTGAGCTAAGGTCACATAGACCTCGCCCAATCACTCTGGTAAGTCTTCAAGGTAGACTCCCAAACCTTCATAGACTTCATTCACTGGCAATCCACAATGTCTCTTGAAAGCTCAGAACGCGACGCCTAACCGGCTGGAGGATGCACAGTCCTCAAGTGTAATAAGTCTTCAGATCACACAAACACGAAGACTTAAGTGATGCCCAATTCTCTCTGGCTCTGGTGGTTAGGTCTTTATCCTCGCAAGGAATTCTCTCTCAAAGGCTTCGAGGTGGGTTGCTCTCAAACGACAAAAGATGTGCTTTCAATCTGAGCAGCCAACCGTTTATGGTTGTAGGGGGTGGGCTATTTATAGCCACTTGGCAACCTGACCTGATTTGTCCGAAATGACCCTGGGTCACTAAGGAACTGACACGTGTTCCAACGGTCAGATTTCAAACTCACACGGCAACTTTACTTGGGCTACAAGCAAAGCTGACTTGTCCGACTCTGGACAAGATTCGCTCTCATTGTCTTCACTCGAAGACATAGGTTTTTGGTTTAGGCATCACTTCAGTCATTCTGACTGGTTCTCTTGGACCCCACTTAACAGTACGGTGGTTCCTATGACTCAACACAAAAGAAAAAGAACTACGAAAGATCTAAGTCTTCGAGCTCCATAGGCTTCATATCGTGTCTTCTCTTGTCATAGTCTTCAATGTGAATATCTTCATATACCACCTTTGACTTCAATGTCTTCATACATTTTTAGGGGTCATCTCTGGTAGTAAAACCGAATCATGAGGGACTTCTACCTGTGTTATCCTGCAATTCTCACAAACACATTAGTCCCTCAACTAGGTTTGTCGTCAATACTCCAAAACCAACTAGGGGTGGCACTAGATGCACTTACAATCTCCCCCTTTTTGGTGATTGATGACAAACTAGTTGAAGTTTTCAACGGGGAATATAATCTGTGAAACTGTAAAGGATAAGGAATTGTCTTCATAAGTTGCAAGGGCTCCCCCTGACGATGTGCATATAAGTTAATTTGCTTTTGGAATGCACATGCACATGGCAGGTGGTACTTGTGGATATCCACTTCAACTTATGATGACAATCCACTATGCATGTGAAAGTATATGAAGATAATGCCATGCATAATGGAAAATGGACGTCTGCAGAATGAGCTAAGTGCGGAATTTATCGTCGCACATGCGGAATTTATCTTCGCAAAACAAGGTGGCAAATAAGTAGCAGACGACCATCTAGTTTAAGTGTTACAACTCATAAGAACCAAATGTAGCAAAAAAACAAGAGTTGTAAGCACGAAGCAAAATATAAGGCACCCGCCCATATGAACCCGCTTGAAGACTATCAATCTCATATGCTTCTCCCCCTTTTGTCAGTAATGACCAAAAAGGTTTGAAGACATAGAGCCTCTACTCGTTCCCATGAGGAGTAGGTGAAGTAGCAGGGTTGTTGGTGTTGTTTGGCGGTGCAGAAGAGCTTGGAGGTGCTGAAGGAGGTGGTGGTGAAGTAGCATCGTCTTCTTCCTCAATAATTCTGGTAGTGACTGTGGCAGCAGAGGAAGAGAACTCAGAGTCTTCAAGGGATGGAGTTCCTAGCAGCACATCCCTTCGAGGAGGTGTGGAGTCAAACTTGAATCTCTCAGTGAAGCCATCCTCTTGAAGATCAGCTTCAGAAAGCATCATCGTTAACCCTTTCCATGTGCGGCGACAGGTTTCATGGGCAACGAAAGCATTCTTGGTGGCAAGATTTCAAGTGCGATTAACATCCACCAAGAGGATTTTCATCTGACACTTCAGCCAGTCATGATGCCTATCTTGTTTCTGATGTAGAGCCACAAGAAGCTCTCGGTTGTTGAGAACACGAGTGCGCTTCTTGGGTCTTGGAGCAGTGGCACTGTCAGTGGCTTCAGTGGAAGCAGGGTGTGGTGCACGTGTAGTGCCAGCCAAAGGATACACCCGAGAAACTGCTTCAACACCTTCAACGTTCTGTGTAAAACTCTAATGTTCTGCATTCTGAAGACTTAGAGGTTGCTTGGCAAGCTCAGAATAGATGGCTTCAGTAGACATGTCCACGTCAGGCAAGAAGATCCGATGGTTGCGGGCTGAGGGCTCATAAGAGATGGAGGAGTGTAGCTTGATCAGCCGCATGACCCAAGAGGCGTAGAACTTCAAACCAAATAGATCAATGCCTGATGCAGCAAGTTGGCGTTTGAAGAAGTCCTGTGCATTGAAGCATTTGCCATGAAGTATATAGAAGACCAAAGTCTTCATTGCACCCTGAAGCTTGGCATTTGGAGAGTGCCCTTTGATAGGCCAGAGAGTTCGCCTGATGATGTGATAGATGGTTCTGGGCAGGTACTCAAGGTCTTCAACGAAGAACTCTGTGGGATACGCAGCATCTTGGGGCAATGGCTTCATCATGCTGAGAATTTGACTCATAGTAGGTTCTGGCCGCTGAAAGATGCTCTCAATAGCTTCAGCATGCAGCTGACAGCCTTGCTCGAAGAGATCGCCAGGAGTGGGCAAGCTAGTGAGCTCAATGATGTCAAATGCATTGGCTTCATGATGAACGTTGCCAGTCATCCACTCCAGGACCCAAGTCTTCGAATCTCTGCTGTATCCTTTGATGTGAAGTGTGGCATAGAACTGTAGCAGCAGCTCTTCATTCCAATGCTCTTCAGTAGTAACAAATTGCAGCAGACCCACTTGCTTGAAGCAATCCAACGCTTCTTCTAGACAGGGCAGACCAGCTATAGCTTCAACGTCAAGGCGCTTGTGTGGGAAGATGCGACCTTGGTTGTAAAGAATGCAAGAGTAATAGCTTCGCTGAGGATAGCTCCAGAATCGATCAGATGATATCCGTTCCCTTGAGTAGGGGTTCCTGGAGCTATTGAAGAACGTGTTGTCTGCCCTGAAGCCATTGATGTTGAAGGAGCCAGGTGCTGATGCAGGACCTGGAAACCTTGGCAGTCTTGGGATTGGCTTCTGGACCCGAGGCCTGTGCTCAACATGATAGTTGAATTGGGGACCGGCAGCAGACTCAGGAACAGAAGTGGCGGGATCAGTGGATTCCCTGTCTTCTGAAGCTTTTGCTGGGGAGGGCTCCACATTAGCTTCGTTGTTGGTTGTGGCAGCCTCAAGATTTTCATCCTCCACTTGACTAGCTGGAGGGTCGGTCACAGGCACGTTCTCCTGGAGAACTGCTTCTTGGTGGAGCAGGGGAGTGGGATCTTGTGGTACTTCTTCTTCTGCGGCTGATGCAGCCGGAATGTCTTCAGCATAGACTTGAGGCCTTGGACCTTTGCGAAGCCTGCGAAACGCAGACGACGCCTGTGGAGTTGGAGTGGGCTGGGCCTCATAGTCTTCTTCCTCTTGTGGGCGATCCGCCCATGAAGCATCCTATGCAATTGGCGTTAGTGGACGACCAATGCTGATGAATTCGCTGTTTTCTAACTGAGGAAGGACTGCATCATCTTCTACATTGTCATGATGACCAATGTCTTCAGCAGCGATGGGATCAGCTGCTGGAATGTCTGCAGCTTCAGGAGCCTCTGTGGAAGCAGGCTCATGAACCCTCAGTTGACATTCTGCATCAGGATGAACCATAGAAATGGGTTCAACTATCAAGGGCTCTATGGGAGCAGCCCGAGCTTTCTTGGTTTTTTGCTTTTTCTTGGTGGGGGCAGTAGGAGAGTCTTCAGAATGTTTCCTTTTCCTGGCTTCAGCCTCAGCAGTTCTTGTCTTCTTGAGCTCTAAAGCTGTTGACCGGCTCTTTGGCTTCAAGCCAGTCATTCTTGTTGGGAAGACAATCGGAACTGCTTCTTGCCTTGGTGCATCAGATTCAGCCGTAGCAGGCTTCTTCTTCTTCTTTGCGGCCATCCTGGGGTCGATGCCAGGATGCCCAAGTGCCTTGCGCTTCTCAGCCTCATTATAGGCTTGCACACATCTGTCAGCCAGAGTCTTCATGCGCTCACGTGAACCCTGAGCTTCTGCACGCTTCTTCACAAAGGCTTCCTTGAGCTCGTGCATCATTGTCTTGAAGTTCTTCACTTCTTGCACGCTGAGCTTGGCCATATGCTTCTTGAACTGAGCCTTTTCATAGTTAATCTTCTGCTTCAGCTTAACAATGCGCTGAGCAATAGCAAGTTCTGAAGCAATGGCGCCTTGGAAGGCGACACTGAGGCCAATGGGTAGCTGCAGATCTTCAAAGCTGATGTTTGGCGTGTCAAACCACTTGTCAATGAAGTTGTGGATGATGGTGACATCAAAGAGAGGCAGATCATTGAAGATTTCTGCTTCTTCTTTGCTCTTGATGAGTTGCTCAAGAGCGTCATCTGCAAGATCTTCATCACTTGACAGATCAATATCATCGTTGCGCAGAATGGCAGCAACTGTTAGCTCTTTGCCAGTGTGAAACAGAGGCATCTTGGCCTTCTGGGGCCTTGAGACGCGTGATAAGTCTTCAGACTGCACACTGTCTTCATGAGGTGCAGTTGCCAATGGCTTCGCCCTTGAGATTTTTGGTGAAGGGGACGGCTTTGAAGCTTTTGGCTTCTTCAATTGCTTTGGCTTCGGCACTGCAGGCGCGTCATCAGACTCAGTGTCAGCTGCAGGCTCATTCACTGCAGTCCCTTGAACCAAGATGTAGGTGATGAGGCCTTCAAGGTTGGCGAAAGGGCCGATGACATTGGGTTCTGCATGTCGTGTGCCATCTGCCCTTGGAGATGAGGGACCAGGGTTGAAGTCTAACCCAAAAGTCTTCTTGTTCTGCTTCGCTGAGTTCTGAGCAAACTGGAAGTTGCGCTTGAACAGATTGTCGTCACGACACCATAGCAGTGACGACGAGTGTGCATCAGCAGGCTGTGGTCCACGGACCATGCATGGATAGAAGCCTTGAGCAATGGCTTCATCTCTGGACCTGGGTAGTAGATTCTTGAATAGGATGTCTCCCCACGGTCTCTTGATGGCGCTTTTCTCAGCATACTCCTGGGTCACAAATCTGTATTTGAACCATTGTTCTGCCCAATATCTTCGAATCCATTGGATTCGGGTCTTGCGCTGACTGTAATCCTCTTCAGGATCTGTCTTGTACATTTCTGAGAGTTCATCTGGCAGATCTCTGGAGGTCTCACCACGACGCTTTCTGCCACCCTTCCTTGCTGCTTTCTCTGAAGCCATAAACTTTAACTTGAAAGGCTTCAAGATGTTCAAAGGCTTCAAAGGTTTTCGTTTGCTGGACCAACAGGAACTGGCTTCGGGAGAATTTATGTGATGCTGTAAGAATTTTGCAAATGAATGCAGACTATGAGAACCAAAGGATTCTCCCACGGACATGTACCTGTGACAGCATTAAGGTGCGAGGGAAGGGGAAAAGGTCATATGCATTCTCAGAAGATTTTGAAGATAAATCAGTTTAGAAGACATTGACCTCATCGTGTGAAGACATTCACTCATAGATAAGAAGTTGGTTGATTTGTATGAATCCACAGATCAGTACAAGTGAGGAATCTAACTACTTTGTGAAGCACAAGTGAATATACTAGGCATGTTTGTGAGATGCAGTATGAGAGAGATCTAGCTTGTGTGAACAGAAACTGCTTGTGGTAGAAAGTGACAGATCAATAGGATCAACGGTGCTGTAAAAAAGGGAGTTTTATTTACCACACTGAGAACTGCTAGACGAAGTGGGAGATGAGGCAGAGCAGTTTGATCCTCCGTGCCCTAACTTGGCGACGGAGGACACCTACGACAACGGCGGAGAGGACGATGTCCGCGGTCGGCGTGAAGACGGCGTCGGAGAGGTTGCGGCAGCAAAGCGCTTCGTCGCTGGCGTCGTCGAGAGCTAGCGGTGGCGCTAGGGTTCGTGCGAGGGTGGAAGAAGAGATAATGACCGCTGTGAGTGTGTATTTATAGGCCCATGGGCGGCACTATGCTATTACACAGGTGCCCCTGGCGATTCGCATTTGGGGAACACGTGGCCATTATGCAGAATTTTGGGGTTTGTTCCACGTCCCACGCACGCCTGGATTGTTGGGTGGTCATTCCTACTTCTCTGGAATTCATGTGGAGGAATGAGCATTGAAAACGGACTTAATGGTTGTCTCTATATCTTCTGCTGACAAGGACGCAGAGAAGACATTCGACAGTTTCAATAGAATGCATATGACTTGGAGAGATAGAGTTTGAGATAGAAAGCATAGAGAGGTTAGGGTCCGATCACATTCACTTAGTTCAAAAGATTCAACACGAAGACATAGCTATAAGTGAATGCTGTAGAGGATAGAATACTAGCATATATATATATATATATATATATATATATATATATATATAATCAACATAGTGAAGATAATCATGAAAATATGTTGAGATCGAAGCCAAACCAAATGTGAAGACATTGCAAGGTAACACCATGAGTGAAACACTTCAAAATAGAACGTTTGCTGGTGGCGTTACCCACCGTATAGGAAGTATTAGACCCAGACACGGTGCACAATTATCGTGGCGCTCCGAAGTCAAATTCCACATTAATGTATTCACACTTAGAATGTATGTCTTCATTGATTGAAGATATACTTCACTTCGTGTGTTGCACATCTAAGTCATCAATATGCATAAGGGTTAGGATGTGTGCCTGATCACAGGACATTTGAGGATTCCAGTATATTTAGCTCACACCGTAACTTGCAAAACCTCTTCTCATCCAAGGGCTTGGTGAAGATATCTGCCAATTGCTCTTCAGTGTTGACGTGTATGATATCAATGTCTTCCTTCACAACATGATCTCTGAGAAAGTGATGACGAATTTCAATGTGCTTTGTCTTCGAGTGCTGAACTAGGTTGTTAGCAATCTTGATGGCGCTTTCGTTGTCGCAGTAAAGTGGCACTTGCTTCAGATGAATGCCATAGTCCTTGAGTGTTTGCTTCATCCACAGAAGCTGAGCGCAGCAAGATCCAGCAACAATGTATTCAGATTCAGCAGTGGAGAGAGATACACAGTTCTGCTTCTTTGAAGACCAACATACAAGTGATCGTCCCAGAAAGTGACATGTGCCTGATGTAGACTTGCGATCAACTTTATCACCAGCATAATCAGCATCCGAGAATCCAACCAGATCAAACTCTGAGCCCTTTGGATACCATAATCCTAGAGTTGGGGTGTGAGCCAAATATCAAAGAATTCGCTTCACAGCTAAGTGATGCGACTCCTTTGGTGCCGCTTGAAATCGAGCACACATGCAAACACTAAGCATAATATCTGGCCTAGATGCACATAGATAAAGTAAAGAACCAATCATGGAGTGGTATACCTTTTGATCGAACTCTTTACCATTGTCGTCAGGACCCAGATGATGTTTGGCTGGCATTGGTGTTGTGAAGCCTTTGCAGTCTTGCATACCGAACTTCTTCAGGCAATCTTTGAGATACTTCTCTTGAGATATGAAGATGCCATTGCGTTGTTGTCGTATTTGAAGACCAAGGAAGAACTTCAGCTCCCCCATCATGGACATCTGATATTGCTCTTGCATCATATATCCAAACTCTTCACTGTACTTCTGATTGGTGCAGCCGAAGATAATGCCATCCACATATATTTGGCACACAAACAGTTCACCATCATATGTCTTCGTGAAAAGAGTGGGATCTAGGGAACCAGGTATGAAGCCTTTGCTCTTCAGGAAGTATTTGAGTGTGTCATACCAGGCCCGAGGGGCTTGTTTGAGGCCATACAGTGCCTTGTTGAGCTTGTATACCATGTCAGGATGTTTTGGATTTTCAAAGGCAGGTGGTTGTGCAACACACACTTCTTCTTCAATCTTGCCATTGAGAAAGGCACTCTTCACATCCATTTGATATAGAAGTATGTTATGATGATTTGCATAGGCCAGCAGTATGCGTATGGCTTCAAGTCTAGCCACAGGAGCAAATGTTTCATCGAAGTCAATGCCTTCCACTTGAGTATATCCTTGAGCAACGAGACGAGCTTTGTTTCTGACAACTTGATCATGCTCATCTTGCTTGTTGCGATATATCCATTTGGTGCCTATTATATTGTGCTTCCGTGGATCAGGACGCTTAACTAGTTCCCATACATTATTCAGCTCAAATTGTTGAAGCTCTTCTTACATAGCTTGAATCCATTCAGGTTCCATGAAGGCTTCTTCAACTTTCTTGGGTTCTGCTATTGAGACGAATGCGAAGTGCCCACAGAAATTTGCTAGCTGAGTTGCCCTTGAACGAGTGAGTGGACCAGGTGCATTGATGCTATCAATTATTCTTTCAATCTGCACTTCATTGGCAACGCGAGGATGTACAGGACGAAGACTTTGCTCTTGCTGTTCATTGTCGTTGTTGGAAGGAATATCTTCAGGCTGAGCATTGTCTTCATGTTGATCAGGTGCTGAAATGATAAGTTCTTCTTCAGAATGAGCTTCAGAAGGTATAATTTCTCCAGTTCCCATTAGCTTGATTGATTCACTGGATGGAACTTCATCTAGCACATTTGGCAGTTGCTCTCTTTGTGAACCGTTGGTCTCATCGAACCGCACATCCACTGTTTCAACCACTTTGTAATGAAAGAGATTGAAGACTCTATAGGAGTGTGAATCCTTTCCATATCCAAGCATAAAACCCTCATGTGCTTTTGGTGCGAACTTTGAGGTGTGATGTGGGTTCTTGATCCAGCACCTTGCGCCAAATACTCTGAAGTAACTGACATTTGGCTTCTTGCCAGTAAGGATCTCATAAGATGTCTTGTTCAGTAGCTTGTGAAGATAAACACGATTGATTGTATGGCATGCAGTATCAATGGCTTCGGGCCAGAATTTTCTTGGGGTCTTGTATTCATCTAGCATCGTTCTGGCCATTTCAATTAGTGTTCTGTTCTTGCATTCGATGATGCCATTCTGCTGTGGCCTGTAAGGGGCTGAGAATTCATGTGTGATGCCGAAGGTATCAAGATATGTATCAAGGCCGATGTTCTTGAATTCAGTGCCATTGTCACTTCTGATGTGCCTTATCTTGGCGCCAAAATTTTTCATAGCTCGATTGGCGAAGCGTCTGAAGACATCCTGCACTTCAGTCTTGTAAAGGATTATGTGCACCCAAGTATATCTAGAATAATCATCAACAATAACGAAGCCATAGAGGCAAGCAGTAGTAGTTAGAGTTGAGTAATGAGTGGGACCGAAAAGATCCATGTGAAGCAGTTCAAAGGGTTGAGTAGTGGTCATGATTGTCTTCGAGGGATGTTTGGCCCTCGTCATCTTCCCTGCTTCACAGGCACCGCATAAGTGGTCTTTCTTGAACTTGACGCCCTCGATGCCTATGACATGCTTCTTCTTCGCAAGGGTGTGGAGGTTCCTCATGCCAGCATGTCCAAGCCTCCGATGCCAGAGCCAGCATTCTGTAGCCTTTGCTAGAAGACATACTGCAAGCTGTGGCCCTGCTGAGAAATCTACCACGCACAAATCATCTTTTTGATACCCTTCAAACACTAGAGACTTGTCAGATTCCATTAGTACAAGGCAACGATATTTTCCAAACATTACGATCATGTTCAAATCGCAAAGCATTGAGACAGACATTAAGTTGAAGCCAAGGGATTCAACAAGCATGACTTTATCCATGTGTTGATCCCTTGAGATTGCAACTCTACCTAGACCCAATACCTTACTTTTACCAGTGTCAGCAAATGTGATGTGGCTCTTGTCAGATGGACGTAAGGTTGAGTCCATAAGAAGACTTCTTTTGCCAGTCATGTGATTTGTACACCCACTGTCAATAATCCATTCTGAAGACGCTGGTGTCGTACCCTACAGTGCAGTTAGGGGATAGGTTTCACCAAGAGCATTGTGAAGCAAAAACATTTGACGAACCAGTGGGTTATGAAAGCTTAGATCCAAGTTAGGACTAATAGGGAGAGTAGCAAGCGATTCAGGTACGAAGTGCATAGTAAGACCATTTGGGCATTTCATCTTGCGCCCTACAAGATGTTTAAGGTCCCCAGCAATAGCATCAGACCTTTCCCTGCAAAAGAGAGTTAAGCTTTCTTAGCCACCCACATCTTCAAGGGTGGCTTAGAAGCAATGAGTCTAAGTGCAGCATCTGAGAATTTTGGCTTTGAAGCCCTAGCAAACAGTCTTGCAGGCGGACAATAGTACTCATAAGAATAAGCAGAATAGTTCTTGGTCTTATGAACATGGCGGTTTGATGAACCGCTCCCATATTCATATGCCTGAGTATGGTTTCCCTGCAAAACATTTGCGTTAGTGCGACTCAGGTGAGTCTTCTGTCTGTATGAAGCCTTTGGACTGTATGAAGCCTTTTGTTTGAGGTTTGTCTTCTTCACGTGAGGTGTCATGAAGACATTCCCAGGAAGATTTTCCAAACACCTTTTCGGAACCCAGATCTTCTTCATAGGCGGTCCATTCCTGCAGTTAGTACCAATGTACCTGGCAAACACTTCACCATTCTGTTTCTTAAACAGTATATAGTTTGCATCAAAGGATTCATCAATGATAATGGGGTTAGCACAAGTGAAGCCAGTTAGATTGGATGGATCTGCTGAAGGTTCCTTTCCAGCAACCCACATGGTTTTGGGGTACTGCTCAGGTTTCCAGTAAGAGCCATCTGCATTCATTTTCCTTACGAACCCAACACCCTCTTTCCTAGGGTTTCGGTTCAGAATCTGCTTTTTGAGGACATCACATAGTGTCTGATGCCCTTGAAGACTTTTGTACATCCCTATTTCAAGCAATGTCTTCAACCTAGCATTCTCATCAGCAATAGCGGTGGTATCTTCAGCAGAGGGGTTAGTTACCATATCAACAGTTGAAGATATTGCAACAGCAGTAGCAGTAGAACATTCAGCAACAAAAGTAACATTATCACGCTCAATGCATTTAAGACATGGTGGTTCAAATCCTTCCTGAGCGGGACTGATCTGTTTGGCGCGAAGTGACTCGTTTTCCGTTTGAAGATCTTCATGAACCGCTCTCAATTTCTCAAGATCCTGCTTTCTTTGAAGATAATCATAGGAAAGCTTTTCATGAGTTGTTGAGAGAGTTTCATGACGACTTTCAAGTTCCCGATACTTAACGTGAAGATTTTTTATGTCTTCAATTAAGGATTCCGATCGAGTCATTTCAGCACCTAACAGATCATCGCTTCTGTCTAATAGTTTTTGAATATGTTCCATAGCTTTCTGTTGTTCAGTTGCAATTTTAGCAAGTGTTTTGTAGCTAGGTTTTGAACCACAATCAGAGTCATCGTCACTAGATGTTTGATAGTGAGTAGTGCGTGTGTTTACCTTGGCACCGCGTGCCATGAAGCAGTAGGTAGAAGTGGAGTAGTCCTTGTCATTTGCATCGGTGTCGGTCATGAAGTCATTGTCTTTAGTGTTGAAGATGGACTTGGCAACGTATGCTGTAGCCAGACTTGCGACGCCTGAGTCGGATTCCTCCTCAGACTCCACCTCCGCCTCCTCAGAAGCAGACTCCTCCTCTGAATCCATTTCCTTGCCAACAAACGCACGTGCCTTGCCAGATGAGCTCTTCTTATGTGATGAAGACTTTGAGGAAGACTTGGAAGAAGACTTTGAGTATTTCTTCTTCTTCTTCTTGTCGTCAGAGTCATATTCCTTGCTCTTCTTCTTCTTTTTGTTCTCATTGTCCCACTGTGGACACTCAGAGATGAAGTGGCCAAGTTTCTTGCACTTGTGACATGTTTTCCTCTTGTAGTCATGAGCAAGAGCTTCATCATTCCTTGAACTTGATCGGGAAGACTTTCTGAAGCCTTTCTTCTTGGTGAATTTTTGGAACTTCTTGACAAGCATAGCAAGTTCCCTTCCAATGTCTTCAGGATCATCAAAACTGCTGTCAGATTCTTCTTCAGATGAGGAGACAGCTTTTGCCTTCAAGGCACGAGTTCGCCCATAGTTTGGACCGTAGATATCTCTTTTCTCCGAAAGCTGAAACTCGTGTGTGTTGAGCCTCTCAAGTATGTCAGACGGATCAAGTGTCTTGAAATCAGGACGTTCTTGAATCATCAGGGCCAGGATGTCAAACGAACTATCAAGTGATCTCAGCAGCGTCTTGACGACTTCGTGTTTGGTAATCTCAGTGGCGCCGAGGGCTTGAAGCTCATTTGTGATGTCAGTGAGTCGGTCAAATGTGTGCTGGACATTCTCATTGTCATTTCGCTTGAAGCGGTTGAAGAGGTTGCGAAGGACACTGATTCTCTGATCTCTCTGGGTTGAGATGCCTTCATTGACCTTGGAGAGCCAGTCCCAGACCAGCTTGGATGTCTTCAAAGCACTCACACGGCCATACTGTCCTTTGGTCAGATGAACACAGATGATATTCTTGGCAGTAGAGTCCAATTGAACGAATTTCTTGACATCAGCAGCAGCGACACCTTCTCCAGCCTTAGGAACGCCGTTCTCGACGACATACCATAGGTCGACGTCAATGGCTTCAAGATGCATACGCATCTTATTCTTCCAGTAGGGATATTCAGTTCCATCAAAGACGGGGCACACAGCGGAGACTTTAATTATCCCTGTAGTCGACATAGCTAAAACTCCAGGTGGTTAAACCGAATCACACAGAACAAGGGAGAACCTTGCTCTGATACCAATTGAAAGTGCGTTATATCGACTAGAGGGGGGGGTGAATAGGCGATTTTTATGAAAGTCTTCAGAACATGGGAGTTTTGAAGACAAACGATAAAAAAGACCTATTACCATGCAGCGGAAGGTAGACTACACTAGGCAAACCATAGTCAAGTATTCAATGAAGTGAAAGCACAAAGACTAATAGCAGCTAGGTAGTAAGGATCAGATAGGAAGATATTGTGAAGCCAAACAGAACACGCAGTCACTCAGTGAAGACAAATGATAGAGCAAACATACAATGACTTCACAAGGAGTAACAGTAAGTAACGTGAAGTGAAGATGAAACCAGTGACTCATTGAAGACAATGATATGTTGAACCAGTTCCAGTTGTTGTGACAACTATACGTCTGGTTGGAGCGGCTAGGTATTTAAACCTTAGGACACACAGTCCCGGACACCCAGTCCTGAACACGCAGCTCAGAACACCCAGTCCTCACCGTATTCTCCTTGAGCTAAGGTCACATAGACCTCGCCCAATCACTCTGGTAAGTCTTCAAGGTAGACTCCCAAACCTTCACAGACTTCGTTCACTGGCAATCCACAATGTCTCTTGGAAGCTCAGAACGCGACGCCTAACCGTCTGGAGGATGCACAATCCTCAAGTGTAATAAGTCTTCAGATCACACAAACACGAAGACTTAAGTGATGCCCAATTCTCTCTGGCTCTGGTGGTTAGGTCTTTATCCTCGCAAGGAATTCTCTCTCAAAGGCTTCGAGGTGGGTTGCTCTCAAATGACAAAAGCCGTGCTTTCAATCTGAGCAGCCAACCGTTTATGGTTGTAGGGGGTGGGCTATTTATAGCCACTTGGCAACCCGACCTGATTTGTCCGAAATAACCCTGGGTCACTAAGGAACTGACACGTGTTCCAACGGTCAGATTTCAAACTCACACGGCAACTTTACTTGGGCTACAAGCAAAGCTGACTTGTCCGACTCTGGACAAGATTCGCTCTCATTGTCTTCACTCGAAGACATAGGTTTTTGGTTTAGGCATCACTTCAGTCATTCTGACTGGTTCTCTTGGACCCCACTTAATAGTACGGTGGTTCCTATGACTCAACACAAAAGAAAAAGAACTACGAAAGATCTAAGTCTTCGAGCTCCATAGGCTTCATATCGTGTCTTCTCTTGTCATAGTCTTCAATGTGAATATCTTCATATACCACCTTTGACTTCAATGTCTTCATACATTTTTAGGGGTCATCTCTGGTAGTAAAACCGAATCATGAGGGACTTCTACCTGTGTTATCCTGCAATTCTCACAAACACATTAGTCCCTCAACTAGGTTTGTCGTCAATACTCCAAAACCAACTAGGGGTGGCACTAGATGCACTTACACTTCGCGACCATTAGTTATCGGTATCTTCCATGCTAAACACATTAGTGGAAGTTCCCAAGCGATTAAAGTAAAGTTTTACTCCCCCTCCACCAACAAACACACTCCACAGCTGGTCTGAATCCACGGGTACCATCCATACCAACAAAAATCCTAGGGGAGTTCTGTTTAATTATTTGCAATTTTAATTCGGGACTGGGAATCCCTATTACCGCCCCTCTCGTGCAAAGACGAGTAAATACACACTCATCATGAGAATAACCCGCTTAGCATGCACTAGAAAAAAAATACACTTCCGTGATGATACGTGTTTGTCACAGTAGGTCACGTTTTCTATCATGCATGTACATCCATGAAAATTTTATGACAAAATCAAGATAGTCATACCTGTGCTGTTGTAGAAGTGTTCCATGGCATTACCAAAATTCTCATCACGGAAGTGTCCACTTCCATGACGATAAATCACGCGTCACAGAAGTGCTTTCGTCAAGGGTGACCGACACGTGACATCCACCATAACGGAACGCTGTTAAGCTATCGGGCCCGGTTTTGGATCCGATAACCCGTTAACAATCCCGACCAATGGGGATTTTCCATGTGTAAAATCATCATTGGCTGGAGGAAACACATGTCGGCTCATCGTTGGGACAAATGTCATCCACTCATTGGACCCAAAGCACCTATGATACGTCGACACGTGGCACGTCCCAACAAAGGCCCATTCCTATGAAAAGGCTGACCCTTTTGACTTGGTCAAAAGGTGGCGGGCCGGCCCTCGGCAAGCCTGTTAACGGTCTGTTCGCATATAGCCCATTTATAGCCCGCTAACCCAGGGCCCGTTTACGGCCTATCCGAATTAGGCCCAGTATCGTCATCTGGGCCGTCCAATATAATTCTAGCCCGTTTTAACTTCCGGCCCGTGTATGGCCCATGACGTCTTTCAACCCATATGAGGCCCTTAGTAACTCTTGGCTCATTAACGACCCGTGGTAAAACTGACCCGTAATGAACAGTGTATCACTTTATACCCATTAATGGCACATGGTGAAACTGGCCCGTAATGAACAATGTATCACTTTATACACATTAATGGCCCATTATTCCGTTGGGCCGTTTCCAGCCCATGTTATCTTTCGGCCTTCTCAGGGCCCATTTATTCTTGGGCTCATTTCCAGCATTCGTTTACTTACGGACCGTTACTGTCATTTTCTGCTTGTGGGCCAAATTCAGCCCGTGGTTACAGTCGGCCCGTTTGTGGCCCGTTAATATGTTGGGCCATTTTCATAGCGTCATCAAATACGGCCGATTAACGACGGCCCGTTATGGTCGGCCCATGGACGGATGATTTCAACTCTAGCCGATTTACGGCCATAATGTGGTCTATTATTGGCCCATGTTTGGCCAACCGATCATACGGCCCGTAGAAGTCCCATTGATGATACAGCCCGTAGAAGGCCCATTGTGTCTACGACCCGTATAAGGCCCATTGTTTCTATGGCCCTTAGAAGGCACATTGTTTCTACGGCCCGCAGGAGGCCCATGTTAACTATAGTCGGCCCGTTTGTGGCCCGTTAATACGTTGGGCCATTTTCATAGCGTCATCAAATACGGCCGATTAACGACGGCCCATTATGGTCGGCCCATGGACGGACGATTTCAACTCTAGCCGATTTACGGCCATAATGTGGTCTGTTATTGGCCCATGTTTGGCCAACCGATCATACGGCCCGTAGAAGTCCCATTGATGATACAGCCCGTAGAAGGCCCATTGTGTCCACGACCCATATAAGGCCCATTGTTTCTACACCGTAGAAGGCCCATTGTTTCTACGACCCTTAGAAGGCGCATTGTTTTTACGGCTCGTAGGAGGCCCATGTTAACTACAGTAAATATGTAGCCCATGGTTAATGTGGCCTAGTTTTAAAAAAATAGCTTATTGCGGCCACTAGCAAAAAACGGAAAAAGAACTGCATTGACTACAAGAAAACAAATAAACAAGACAATAAGGAAATAAACAGGCAAGCAACTTACGCTAGGCTATCACGGCTATTACACATATTACATCCACTGGGCATCAAAGTTTGCCACCAGTGCAAATATAGGGAACAAAGCAGCATATAAATGCCACAACAAAACAAGTCCAGAACTGAAACCACTTCAGAAGAGCTCAAGAAACAATATACTGGGTACCCATAATGCTGGCAAGATGCTTAGCAAGCTTATTAACTTTCTCTTGTTTGGTGCTTAAATCCTCCAGCACTTGCTATTGCACCAGAAAGTATGCATATGAATTCTGCAGGGACTTCCTCAGTCCTTCGGCTTCCTGTCGCATAACATCTGATCGATGTCTTTCAACTTGAAGTTGAGACTCAAGAAGCCGAACTGATTCAGGCAGCGAGTTCGAAGAGTTGGTGCCAGCAGTAGTATCCAGTAACTCGAACAGTACATCAAGACAGGACTTTGGGGTTGTCTCAGTGTCTTCAATATAGTTTTTATCAGCTTTCTTGGAGACCAACAGGGATGTCTCACTATCTTGAACCTTATCTGCATTACTTCATGTACCATTGCATAACGGGGTACTCTTCTCCAATATTTCATCCGCATTCTAAAAGAGAAACAAACAAACACATCACAGGTTTACAATGTAGTATATGAAACTCATTTTGGTAAACCAGTTCAGTAGTAAGGTGGACAGGATAACATCATGAAACAAACATATATCTATGTAGTATGGTTACTGTATGGTCTATATCATTCTAGTTTATGTTGCCAAATCAAGATAGATACCGTTCGAATCATATCTATTTAAGACAAAGCAGCTTAGACAAAATATAAGTGTGGGAAACTACATAGAAATAACAACACTTGTAAGGTTCATGGCATGAGAATATAACAGTTTATTCAATTGAAACTGAAATCAACATAGAGCAAGTTACAACAGCAAACACGTTAAATAAACAGGTTTAAAACATACCTGTTGCACCATTGGAGTTTCAATTGCCTCCTTCAAATTTGAAATTAGTTGGTATGAGTAAATACAGTGATGCAAGAGCAAAGTAGTTTGAACCATAGCTACGGAACCTGACCTGATAACAATTCTTCTTCTACTTTAAGCGTTCACTTGGGGTTCGGAGTGGTGGTCCTCGTGCTTTGGGCACTGCAGTTGCCTTACTAACTACTCGTGCTTGGGTGCTCTGTGGTGGAGACGGTGTTGTGTCAACGGGAACTGGGTTACTATCTGCTAGGGTTGGGGTTACAAGGGGTGTAGCTGGTTCTCTGTCCAACTGGGTAGGGGTACAATTTGCGTGAGTCTGGGTTATGTGTGGTGGGGCTGGTTCTTGGGCAAGTACAACCATGGTTCTATCTCCATCGACAGGTAGCACGATCTTTTCTGAAGACCATGTTTTTACTCCCACAGATACTGCTATCACCCCCTCCAATTGAAATGGCTGATAAACAAGAAAAGTAATTGAATGTACATGCATTGTAAGATAGACATGTGCAATGGATAGTAGGGAAGAAAACAGGGCATGAAATAATTCACATTTATGTAGCCTAACCAAACAGAATAGCAGGACATAATTTCACATATATGATGGCTAATTAAACAGGATAGCATGACACAATTTCACATGTATGATGGCTAACTAAAGAGGATAGAATGACATACTTCAAAATATGATGACTATGTAAACAATATGACATGACATAACGATACGATGTGTCTATTAAAGTGGTTGGCATGCCATAAATCACAAACATGTCGTCGATGGAAACATGATGACATGATATAATTCATGGATAGAATGACATAATTCAAAATATGATGACTATGTGAACAGGATGAGACGATATAACTATATTATGTCTTTAGAAAATGGGTTGGCATGCAATAATTCAGATACATGCTGTCTATGTAAACATCATGGCATGATATAATTCAAATATATGATTTATATACTTAGGAAGTGAGCACATGGCAATCGCATATATGATGTGTCAACTAAGGAGATGGCATTCAATATCATGTATATGATGTAAAAAGTAAGCATTGCAATACAACATATGCATGATATGAGTAATATAACCCTGCCAAGTTTGAGCATACACCTCAGGGGGATAGTATGACTGGTCATCTGCCTCTGAATCCTCCCCTGAAGAGCTATCTGTAACCAGCAAGATATCTGCTTCAGCAGGTAGCATTGTCTGCTCTGAAGACCTTGTTTTCACTCCAGATTTCTCCATCACCAATTCAAATGGCAGATGCACAGGAAGAGCAGTTGAATATACAAACATTGTCGACAAAAGCAATGAGAAATACAAAAAAGGATGACATGATATAATTCACATACATGACGCATGGCTAAACAACATGGCATTGCATAATTCACATATATAATGCCTTCCAACAAGATAGCATTGCATAATTCACATATATAATGTCTTGCAACAAGATGGGATTGCATAATTCACATGTATGGTAATTAGACACTAAACAGGTGACATTCACACAAAGCATGTCTAAACTAAGCAAATGACATAGCAATGCAAGATACCATACGCACGATATGAGCAACATAACACTGCCAAGTTAGAGCATGCACCTCGGGGGGAAATAGGACTGGTCATCTGTCTCTGAATCCTCCTCTGAGGAGCTATCTGTAACCAGCAAGACATGCGCTTCATCAGATAGCATTGTCTGCTCTGAAGACCTTGTTTCCACTCTAGATTTTCCCATGATCGTGCCGAATAGCTGATGCACAGGAAGAGTAATTGAATGTACTAAAATTGTTGACAAATTTAACACGTAATAAAAATGATGTCATGATATAATTCACATATAAGATGACTGGCTAACCAGGGTGGCATTGCAAAATTCACCTATATGATGCCTGGCTAAACAAGATGGCATTGCATGATTCACATATACGATAAAGAAACTAAACAGATGGCATTGACACAAAGCATGTTTAAACTAAGCAGATGACATCTTTGATGTGACGCCCGGATAGTTAAGCTACAGTAATTCTCTGCTAATGATGCCAGGTCACTTCGATTACTATCGTTAATCTTGCGTTAGTTCAAAAACTGATTCAAAAACCAAATTCAAAAAAAAATCAAACAATTAAAGTTTTCAAAAGTCAAAACTAAAATGTTCTTAATATGACAAGTAATTCATAAGACATATTGGTGGAGAAACCAACTCTTTACAAAATGTTTAAATGCACTAACCTAATTAAATCATTAGCTAAAACCATTAATTAAATGCCTTTTGTGTTGTGAAAATTACTAAACTAAATTATTTTAGGTTGAAACTTTTTTTTGTTGTGACATATTTGGTAACATCAAATTAGGTGCCGTTTTGGTATTTTGCTAAATCAAAAATAAAAGGAAACTAAGCTAAAACAGAAAGGAAATAAAATAAACAAAAGAAAAGAAAAATACAAAACCAGAAAAACAAAACTAGCAAAAAAAGGAGAAAGAGACCCCCCCACTGGACCCCTTGGCCCAACTGGGCCATGGCCCAGCCGGCCACCCCCTGGCCTATAGGCCACCCCACCCCCCTGCCCCGAAACCCTAACTCCCCCCACACACGACCGCACACTCCCCCTCACTCCCCACGTCTCCCTCT
>NC_041390.1:153205462-153248782 GCF_002162155.2 Triticum dicoccoides
ACCATGGCCTCGCCCCTCTCCTGGCGTCGCCGCTGGCCGTTGGCCGCGCGCGCCCCGCGGCCTGCAGCCGTTCCTGCCGGCCCCGCCGCTCGCCGGCACTGGCCGCCCCTCACCCCGACCCCATCGGCGCCCACGCGCCGAGCCGGGTGCGCCCTCGTGGCTGCGCCCGTGCGCCCGAAACCCCCTGTGCCCGTTAAGGCTTGGGCCACTGGACAACGGGGTCCACCCCTAGAACGTATAAAATAATAATAATAAAATAATACAATTAATTAATTAATTAATGTAATTAATTAACTTAATTAATTAATTAATTAACCTAATTAACTACTGTTAATTAGCTAGTTAATTAGTATGACAGTGGGGCCCACCCCTAATTAATTTTGATTAGTTTAATTAAACTGTTTAATTAAAATGTGTCACTGACCAGTGGGACCCACTGGTCAGGTTGACCAGTCAACTACTGACGTCAGCATGACATCATGCTGATGTCATAAATTCATTTCGAATTAATTTAAATAATTAATTAAATTTCAGAAATTAATAAAATCTTTAGAAAATCATATCTTTTAATCCATAACTCGGATTAAATTATTTTCAACATGAAAGTTGCTCAGAACGACGAGACGAATTCGGATACGCAGCCCGTTCGTCCGCCACACATCCCTAGCATAGCAAACACACAACTTTCCCCCTCCAGCTCCTCTGTCCGAAAACGCGAAACACCGGGAATACTTTCCCGGATGTTTCCCCCTTCACCGGTACCACCTCGTACCATGTTAGGGCACACCTAGCATCACGCTTTGTCATTTCATGCATCGTCATGCATTTGTTTGCAATATATTTATTGTTTCTTCCCCCTCTTCTCTCGCTAGACACCGAGACCGACGTCGTTGCTACCTAGTACGACTACGGTGTTGACGACCCCTCTCTCTTGCCAGAGCAACCAGGCAAGCCCCCCCCCCCTTGATCACTAGATATCGCCTAATCTCCGCTATACTACTTGCATTAGAGTAGTGTAGCATGTTACTGCTGTCCGTTAATCCTATCCTGATGCATAGCCTGTCATTGTTGCTACAACTGTTGATACCTTTACCTGCAATCCTAGTGCTTAGTATAGGATGCTAGTTTATCATCAGTGGCCCTTCATTCTTGTCCGTCTGCCATGCTATACTATCGGGCCGTGATCACTCGGGAGGTGATCACGGGTATATACTATATACTTTATATATGATACTTGTGGTGACTAAAGACGGGTCGGCTCGTAGGAGTACCCGCGAGTGATTCGCGGATTGGGTCCGAAGGACGTTTGTCCCGACGGCCCTTTGAGTGGATCTTTGTGGCGAAGCGACAGGGTAGGTTGAGACCACCTAGGAGAGAGGTGGGCCTGTCCCTGGTCGGCGTTCGCGGTTATTTCAAAATAACACGTTTAACGAGATCTTGGTATTTGATCTGAGTCTGGCTACTGGCCTATACGCACTAACCATCTACGCGGGGACAGTTATGGGCACTCGACGTCATGGTATCAGTCGAAGCCTTCGTGACGTCAGCAACTGAGCGGCGCGCGCCGGATTGGACTGGAACGCCTGCTAGGCTAGGTCTGCTTCCGGCCGCCCTCGCAATGTGCAGGTGTGCAATGGGCGATGGGCCCAGACCCCTGCGCCATAGGATTTAGACCGGTGTGCTGACCTCTCTATTGTGCCTAGGTAGGGCTGCGATGTGTTGATCTTCCGAGGCCGGGCATGACCCAGGAAAGTGTGTCCAGCCAAATGGGATCGAGCGTGTTGGGTTATGTGGTGCACCCCTGCAGGGAAGTTAATCTATTCGAATAGCCGTGATCTTCAGTAACAGGACGACTTGGAGTTGTACCTTGACCTTATGACAACTAGAACCGGATACTTAATAAAACACACCCTTCCAAGTGCCAGATACAATCCGGTGGTCGCTCTCTAACAGGGTGACGAGGAGAGCATCGCCGGTTAGGATTATGCTATGCGATGCTACTTGGAGGACTTCAGTCTACTCTCTTCTACATGCTGCAAGATGGAGGCTGCCAGAAGCGTAGTCTTCGACAGGATTAGTTATCCCCCTCTTATTCTGGCATTCTGCAGTTCAGTCCACATATGATAGCCTTATTCCATTTGATACCAATGCATACATATGTAGTGTAGCTCCTTGCTTGCGAGTACTTTGGATGAGTACTCACGGTTGCTTTTCTCCCCCTTTTTCCCTTTCCTATATCCAATTGCTGCAACCAGACGTTGGAGTCCAGGAGCCAGACGCCACCGTCGACGACTACTACTACTACTCGGGAGGTGCCTACTACTACGTGCAGCCCGCTGACGATGACCAGGAGTAGTTTAGGAGGATCCCAGGCAGGAGGCCTGCGCCTCTTTCGATCTGTATCCCAGTTTGTGCTAGCCTTCTTAAGGCACACTTGTTTAACTTATGTCTGTACTCAGATATTGTTGCTTCCGCTGACTCGTCTATGATCGAGCTCTTGTATTCGAGCCCTCGAGGCCCCTGGCTTGTAATATGATGCTTGTATGACTTATTTTATTTGTAGAGTTGTGTTGTGATATCTTCCCGTGAGTCCCTGATCTTGATCGTACACGTTTGCGTGTATGATTAGTGTACGATTAAATCGGGGGCGTCACAAGTTGGTATCAGAGCCGACTGCCTGTAGGAATCCCCCTTCCACACTCCTTGGCCGAAGTTGAGTCTAGACATTACAAAAACTTTTACTAACATGGCTGTGTGCCTTACGGGCCCACGTCGCCATCTGGGTGGTATTATGATCTTTTACTCCTCGATCCTTACTCTGGGACTCTGACATCTCTTCTATTCGGGTTAAACGATTTTACTAACTCAGACTCTAGGTTCTCGATAATACTTTCTCCCGGAGAGCCCCTTATTACAGATGATCGTCTGCTGCACCAGGAGAATCCGAAGATACTCTCCGTTGTTAACCCGAGAACTTGTGTTCATCGCGTTTGCAATTCCCCTTCGACCGTCAACCCTTATGGATAACTACCTACAATTTTTGTTCATACCTTCATCCTCAGTTGCTCTTGTTATTACAAGATGCCCTCAATTGCTCTCCATTGTTCCAAAAATCCTTTAAGCTTACTGCCTTGCAGTTCTTTAGCACATGAATACCCCTATTGAAAATTTCTCGCACTTATTGAGTATCTATTCATCCCCAGTTGTTTGTATGCTTCATAAGATACTCTAAAATACTATCCGACCTTTGGAGCATCCTCTTCAAACTATTGCTCTGCTAATACTTGTATGCTTACATTATGGATGCTCCCATATCACTAGCAATATTCACTAGTATCTTTTGACACCGTCATTTTGATCCTATTGATTCAACATGTGTGCGAATGCACACAATCATCAATCAAACTTTCTAAATTATCTTTCCGGCTCAGACGTCATTTTGAATATGAGCTGGTTCTCGACCAAACTATTTGTCGTCAATTGTGCCTCTGGACTATCCAACTTATCCATCCTTGATCAGAGTGTCTGCTTCTGATCCTTTGTTTTGGAAATCATAATTCCTTTGTTATCTAAGCATCGAATTATTCAGATGTTCTATAATATGATGCCCATGCATTCTTTCTTCCTCTGATTGAGTACCGATACTCACATCAGCTCCGTTGTGGATCACCCGATCCATAGTTGGATTTCATCCGACATCGTCCTTCATATTCAATAACCTTGTGAGCCTTTCCACCGGTATATAATGCCTTTGGTAAATTGTATCCTCTGCCTTGTCAACCATGCTCTACTTCCGAGCTTGTGTTAATGTTGGAAATATGCCCTAGAGGCAATAATAAATAAGTTATTATTATATTTCTTTGTTCATGATAATAGTCTTTTATTCATGTTGGGGAACGTAGCAGAAATTCAAAAATTTTCCTACGTATCACCAAGATCTATCTATGGAGAGACCAGCAACGAGTAGAATGAGAGTGCATCTACATACCCTTGTAGATCGCTAAGCGGAAGCGTTCAAGTGAACGGGGTTGATGGAGTCGTACTCGTCGTGATTCAGATCACCGATGATCCTAGTGCCGAACGGACGGCACCTCCGTGTTCAACACACGTACAGCTCGACGATGTCTCCCACGCCTTGATCCAGCAAGGAGAGAGGGAGAGGTTGAGGAAGACTCCATCCAGCAGCAGCACAACGGCGTGGTGGTGATGGAGGAGCGTGGCAATCCTGCAGGGCTTCGCCAAGCACCTACGGGAGAGGAGGAGGTGTCACGGGAGGGAGGGAGGCGCCAAGGGCTCAGGTATGGATGCCCTCCCTCCCCTCCACTATATATAGGGGCAGGGGAGAGGGGGGAGGCGCAGCCTTGCCCCTTCCTCCAAGAAAGGGGTGCGGCTAAGAGGGGGGGAGGAGTCCATCCTCCCCAAGGCACCTCGGAGGTGCCTTCCCCTTTTAGGACTCTCCCCTTTTTCCTATATCTTGGCGCATGGGCCTCTAGTGGCTGGTGCCCTTGGCCCATGTAGGCCAAGGCGCACCCCCTACAGCCCATGTGGCCCCCCGGGGCAGGTGGCCCCACCCGGTGGGCCCCCGGGACCCTTCCGGTGGTCCCGGTACAATAGCGATGACCCCGAAACTTGTCCCGATGGCCGAAACAGGACTTCCTATATATAAATCTTTACCTCCGGACCATTCCGGAACTCCTCGTGACGTCCGGGATCTCATCCGGGACTCCGAACAACATTCGGTAACCACATACAAGCTTCCTTTATAACCCTAGCGTCATCGAACCTTAAGTGTGTAGACCCTACGGGTTCGGGAGACATGCAGACATGACCGAGATGTTCTCCGGTCAATAACCAACAGCGGGATCTGGATACCCATGTTGGCTCCCACATGTTCCACGATGATCTCATCGGATGAACCACGATGTCAAGGACTCAATCGATCCCGTATACAATTCCCTTTGTCTAGCGGTATGGTACTTGCCCGAGATTCGATCGTCGGTATACCGATACCTTGTTCAATCTCGTTACCGGCAAGTCTCTTTACTCATTCCGTAACACATCATCCCGTGATCAACCCCTTGGTCACATTGTGCACATTATGATGATGTCCTACCGAGTGGGCCCAGAGATACCTCTCCGTTTACACGGAGTGACAAAATCCCAATCTCGATTCGTGCCAACCCAACAGACACTTTCAGAGATACCCGTAGTGTACCTTTATAGCAACCCAGTTACGTTGTGACGTTTGGCACACCCAAAGCACTCCTACGGTATCCGGGAGTTGCACAATCTCATGGTCTAAGGAAATGATACTTGAAATTAGAAAAGCTTTAGCATACGAACTACATGATCTTGTGCTAGGCTTAGGATTGGGTCTTGTCCATCACATCATTCTCGTAATGATGTGATCCCGTTATCAACGACATCCAATGTCCATGGTCAGGAAACCGTAACCATCTATTGATTAACGAGCTAGTCAACTAGAGGCTTACTAGGGACATGGTGTTGTCTATGTATCCACACATGTATCTGAGTTTCCTATCAATACAATTCTAGCATGGATAATAAACGATTATCATGAACAAGGAAATATAATAATAATCAATTTATTATTGCCTCTAGGGCATATTTCCAACAGTCTCCCACTTGCACTAGAGTCAATAATCTAGTTCACATCGATATGTGATTAACACTCAAGGTCACATCCCCATGTGACTAACACCCAAAGAGTTTACTAGAGTCAATAATCTAGTTCACATTTACCATGTGATTAACACTCAATGAGTTCTGGGTTTGATCATGTTATGCTTGTGAGAGAGGTTATAGTCAACGGGTCTGAACCTTTCAGATCCGTGTGTCCTTTACAAATCTCTATGTCATCTCCTAGATGCAGCTACCACGTTCTATTTGGAGCTATTCCAAATAACTGTTCTACTTGGAGCTATTCTAAATTGTTGCTCCATTATACGTATCCGGTATCTCTACTCAGAGCTATCCGGATAGGTGTTAAGCTTGCATCGACGTAACCCTTTACGACGAACCCCTTTACCACCTCCATAATCGAGAAAATTCCTTAGTCCACTAGTTACTAAGGATAACTTTGACCGCTGTCCCGTGATCCATTCTTGGATCACTCTTGTACCCCTTGACTGACTCATGGCAAGGCACACTTCAGGTGCGGTACACAGCATAGCATACTGTAGAGCCTACGTCTTATGCATAGGGGACGACCTTAGTCCTTTCTCTCTATTCTGCCGTGGTCGAGCTTTAAGTCTTAACTTCATACCTTACAACTCAGGCAAGAACTCCTTCTTTGACTGATCCATCTTGAACACCTTCAAGATCACGTCAAGGCATGTGCTCATTTGAAAGTACTATTAAGCGTTTTGATCTATCCTTATAGATCTTGATGCTCAATGTTCAAGTAGCTTAATCCAGGTTTTCCATTGAAAACACTTTCCAAATAACCCTATATGCTTTCCAGAAATTCTACGTCATTTCTGATCATTAATATGTCAACAACATATACTCATCAGAAATTCTATAGTGCTCCCACTCACTTCTTTGGAAATACAAGTTTCTCATAAACTTTGTATACACCCAAAATCTTTGATCATCATCAAAGCATACATTCCAACTCCGAGATGCTCACTCCAGTCCTCAGAAGGATTGCTGGAGCTTTGCATACTTATTAGCATATTTCAGGATAGACAAAACCTTCCGGTTGTATCACATACAACCTTTCCTCAAGAATCGTCGAGGAAACAATTTGACATCCTATCTGCAAGATTTCATAAATAATGCAGTAATTGCTAATATAATTCCAACAGACTCTTAGCATCGCTACGAGTGAGAAAGTCTCATCGTAGTCAACTCCTTGAACTTGTCGAAAAACATCTTAACGACAAGTCGAGCTTTCTCAATGGTGACACTTACCATCATTGTCTGTCTTCCTTTCAAAATCCATCTGCACTCAACAGCCTTACGACCATCGAGTTGTTCTGCCAAAGTCTACACTTTGTTTTCATACATGGATCCTATCTCGGATTTTATGGCTTCTAACCATTTGTCGGAATTTGGGCCCACCATCGCTTCTCCATAGCTCGTAGGTTCATTGTTGTCTAGCAACATGACCTTCAAGACAGGATTACTGTACCACTCTGAAGTAGTACGTATCCTTATCACCCTATGAGGTTCGGTAGTGACTTGATCCGAAACTTCATGATCACTATCATAAGCTTCCACTTCAATTGGTGTAGGTGCCACAGGAACAACTTCCTGTGCCCTGCTACACACTTGTTGAAGTGACGGTTCAATAACCTCATCAAGTCTCCACCATTCTCCCACTCAATTCTTTCGAGAGAAACTTTTCCTCGAGAAAGGACCCGATTCTTGAAACAATCCCTTATTGATTTCGAATCTGAGACAGGAGGTATACCCAACTGTTTTGGGTGTCCTATGAAGATGCATTTATCCGCTTTGGGTTCGAGCTTATCAGCCTGAAACCTTTCCACATAAGCATCGCAGCCCCAAACTTCTAAGAAATGACAGCTTAGGTTTCTCTAAACCATAATTCATACGGTGTCATCTCAACGGAATTACGTGGTGCCCTATTTAAAGTGAATGTGGTTGTCTCTAATGCCTAACCCATAAACTATAGTGGTACTTCGATAAGAGACATCATGGTATGCATCATATCCAATAGGGTGCAGTTATGATGTTCGGACACACCATCACACTATGGTGTTCCAGGCTGTATTAGTTGTGAAACTATTTCCACAATGTCTTAATTCTGTGCCAAACTCGTAATTCAGATATTCATCTCTATGATCATATCATAGATATTTTATCCTCTTGTCACGACGATCTTTCAACTTCACCCTGAAATTACTTGAACCTTTCAATAATTCAGACTCATGATTCATCAAGTAAATGTACTCAACATCCACTCAAATTATCTGTGAAGTAAGAACATAACAATATCCACTACATGCCTCAGCACTCATTGGACTGTACACATCAAAATGTATTACTTCCAACAAGTTGCTATCTTGTTCCATCTTACTGAAAACGAGGCTTTTCAGTCATCTTGCCCATGTGGTATGATTTGCATGTCCCAAGTGATTCAAAATCAAGTGAGTCAAAATGGTCCATTTGCATGGAGTTTCTTCATGCATATACACCAATAGACATGGTTCGCATGTCTCAAACTTTTCAAAAACGAGTGAGCCCAAAGTCCATCAATATGGAGCTCCTTCATGCGTTTTATACCGATATGACTTATGTGGCAGTGCCACAAGTAGGTGGTACTATCATTACTATCTTTTGGCATGAACATGTGTATCACTACGATCGAGATTTAATAAACCATTCATTTTAGGTGTAAGACCATTGAAGGTATTATTCAAATAAACAGAGTAACCATTATTCTCCTTAAATGAATAACCGTATTGCGATAGACGTAATCCAATCATGTCTATGCTCAACGCAAACACCAAATAACAATTATTTAGGTTTAACACCAATCTCTTTGGTAGAGGGAGCGTGTGATGCTTGATCATATCAAGCTTGGAAAAACTTCCAACACATATCGTCAGCTCACCTTTAGCTAGTCTCCGTTTATTCCGTAGCCTTTTGTTTCGAGTTACCAACACTTAGCAACCGAACCGGTATCTAATACCCTGGTGCTACTAGGAGTACTAGCAAAGTACACATTAACAAAATGTATATGCAATATACTTCTATCGACCTTGCCAGCCTTCTTATCTACCAAGTATCTAGGGTAATTCTGCTCTAGTGGTTGTTCCCCTTATTACAGAAGCACTTAGTCTCGGGTTTGGGTTTTACCTTGGGTTTCTTCACTAGAGCAGCAGCTGATTTGCCGTTTCATGAAGTATCCCTTCTTTCCCTTGCCCTTCTTGAAACTAGTGGTTTCACCAACCATCAACAATTGATGCTCCTTCTTGATTTCTACTTTCGCGGTGTCAAACATCGCGAATACCTCAAGGATCATCATATCTATCCCTGATATGTTATAGTTCATCACGAAGCTCTAACAGCATGGTGGCAATGACTTTGGAGAACCATCACTGTCTTATCTGGAAGATCAACTCCCACTCGATTCAAATGATTGTTGTACTCAGACAATCTGAGCACAAGCTCAACAATTGAGCTTTTCTCCTTAGTTTGCAGGTTAAGAAAGTCATCGGAGGTCTTATACCTCTTGACATGGGCACGAGCCTGAAATCCCAATTTCAGCCCTCAAAACATCTCATATGTTTCGCGATGTTTCAAAAACGTCTTTGGTGCCTCAACTCTAAACCGTTTAACTGAACTATCACGTAGTTATCAAAACGTGTATGTCAGATGTTCGCAACAACCACAGACAACGTTCGAGGTTCAGCACACTGAGCAGTGCATTAAGGACATAAGCCTTCTATGAAGCAATGAGGACAATCCTCAGTTTACGGACCTAGTCCGCATAATTGCTACTATCAACTTTCAACTAATTTTTCTCTAGGAACATATCTAAACAGTAGAACTATGGCGTGAGCTACGACATAATTTGCAAAATCCTTTTGACTATGTTCAGGATAATTAAGTTCATCTTATGAACTCCCACTCAGATAGACATCCCTCTAGTCATCTAAGTGATTACATGATCCGAGTCAAACTAGGCCGTGTCCGATCATCACGTGAGACGGACTAGTCATCATCGGTGAACATCTTCATGTTGATCGTATCTTCTATACGACTCATGCTCGACCTTTCGGTCTCCGTGTTCCGAGGCCATGTCTGTACATGCTAGGCTCGTCAAGTTAACCCTAAGTGTTTCGCGTGTGTAAATCTGTCTTACACCCGTTGTATGTGAACGTTAGAATCTAACACCCGATCATCACGTGGTGCTTCGAAACACGAACTGTCGCAACGGTGCACAGTTAGGGGAGAACACTTCTTGAAATTGTTGTAAGGGATCATCTTATTTACTACCGTCGTTCTAAGCAAATAAGATGTATAAACATGATAAACATCACATGCAATCAAATAGTGACATGATATGGCCATCATCACTTTGCTCCTTTTGATCTCCATCTTCAGGGCTCCATGATCATCATCGTCACCGGCATGACACCATGATCTCCATCATCATGATCTCCATCATCGTGTCTTCATGAAGTTGCCTCGCCAACTATTACTTCTACTACTATGGCTAACGGTTAGCAATAAAGTAAAGTAATTACATGACGTTTAAGTTGACACGCAGGTCACAAATAAATTAAGACAACTCCTATGGCTCCTGCCGGTTGTCATACTCATCGACATGCAAGTCGTGATTCCTATTACAAGAACATGATCAATCTCATACATCACATATATCATTCATCACATCCTTTGGCCATATCACATCACATAGCATACCCTGCAAAAACAAGTTAGACGTCCTCTAATTGTTGTTTGCATGTTTTACGTGGCTGCTATGGGTTTCTAGCAAGAACGTTTCTTACCTACGCATGAACCACAACGTGATATGCCAATTGCTATTTACCCTTCGTAAGGACCCTTTTCATCGAATCCGATCCGACTAAAGTGGGAGAGACAGACACCCGCCAGCCACCTTATGCAACTAGTGCATGTTTGTCGGTGGAACCGGTCTCACGTAAGCGTATGTGTAAGGTTGGTCCGGGCCGCTTCATCCCACGATGCCGCCGAATCAAGATAAGACTAGTAACGGCAAGCATATTGAACAATATCGACGCCCACAACTACTTTGTGTTCTACTCGTGCAAAGAATCTACGCAATAGACCTAGCTCATGATGCCACTGTTGGGGAACGTAGCAGAAATTCAAAAATTTTCCTACGTATCACCAAGATCTATCTATGGAGAGACCAGCAACGAGTAGGATGAGAGTGCATCTACATACCCTTGTAGATTGCTAAGCGGAAGCGTTCAAGTGAACGGGGTTGATGGAGTCGTACTCGTCGTGATTCAGATCACCGATGATCCTAGTGCCGAACGGACGGCACCTCCGCGTTCAACACACGTACAGCTCGACGATGTCTCCCACGCCTTGATCCAGCAAGGAGAGAGGGAGAGGTTGAGGAAGACTCCATCCAGCAGCAGCACAACGGCGTGGTGGTGATGGAGGAGCGTGGCAATCCTGCAGGGCTTCGCCAAGCACCTATGGGAGAGGAGGAGGTGTCACGGGAGGGAGGGAGGCGCCAAGGGCTCAGGTATGGATGCCCTCCCTCCCCTCCAGTATATATAGGGGCAGGGGAGAGGGGGGAGGCACAGCCTTGCCCCTTCCTCCAAGAAAGGGGTGCGGCTAAGAGGGGGGAAGGAGTCCATCCTCCCCAAGGCACCTCGGAGGTGCCTTCCCCCTTTAGGACTCTCCCCTTTTTCCTATATCTTGGCGCATGGGCCTCTAGGGGCTGGTACCCTTGGCCCATGTAGGCCAAGGCGCACCCCCTACAGCCCATGTGGCCCCCGGGGCAGGTGGCCCCACCCGGTGGGCCCCCGGGACCCTTCCGGTGGTCCCGGTACAATACCGATGACCCCGAAACTTGTCCCGATGGCCGAAACAGGACTTACTATTTATAAATCTTTACCTCCGGACCATTCCGGAACTCCTCGTGACGTCCGGGATCTCATCCGGGACTCCGAACAACATTCGGTAACCACATACAAGCTTCCTTTATAACCCTAGCGTCATCGAACCTTAAGTGTGTAGACCCTACGGGTTCGGGAGACATGCAGACATGACCGAGATGTTCTCCGGTCAATAACCAACAGCGGGATCTGGATACCCATGTTGGCTCCCACATGTTCCACGATGATCTCATCGGATGAACCACGATGTCAAGGACTCAATCGATCCCGTATACAATTCCCTTTGTCTAGCGGTATGGTACTTGCCCGAGATTCGATCGTCGGTATACCGATACCTTGTTCAATCTCGTTACCGGCAAGTCTCTTTACTCGTTCCGTAACACATCATCCCGTGATCAACCCCTTGGTCACATTGTGCACATTATGATGATGTCCTACCGAGTGGGCCCAAAGATACCTCTCCGTTTACACGGAGTGACAAAATCCCAATCTCGATTCGTGCCAACCCAACAGACACTTTCAGAGATACCCGTAGTGTACCTTTATAGCCACCCAGTTACGTTGTGACGTTTGGCACACCCAAAGCACTCCTACGGTATCCGGGAGTTGCACAATCTCATGGTCTAAGGAAATGATACTTGACATTAGAAAAGCTTTAGCATACAAACTACATGATCTTGTGCTAGGCTTAGGATTGGGTCTTGTCCATCACATCATTCTCCTAATGATGTGATCCCGTTATCAACGACATCCAATGTCCATGGTCAGGAAACCGTAACCATCTATTGATTAACGAGCTAGTCAACTAGAGGCTTACTAGGGACATGGTGTTGTCTATGTATCCACACATGTATCTGAGTTTCCTATCAATACAATTCTAGCATGGATAATAAACGATTATCATGAACAAGGAAATATAATAATAATAAATTTATTATTGCCTCTAGGGCATATTTCCAACAATTCATGCTATAACTGTATTATCCGGAAATCGTAATACACGTGTGAATATATATAGACCACAATATGTCCCTAGTGAGCCTCTAGTTGACTAGCTCGTTGTGATCAACAGATAGTCATGGTTTCCTGGCTATGGACATTGGATGTCATTGATAACGGGATCACATCATTAGGAGAATGATGTGATGGACAAGACCCAATCCTAAGCATAGCACTAAGATCGTATAGTTCGTTTGCTAGAGCTTTGCCAATGTCAAGTATCTCTTCCTTAGACCATGAGATTGTGCAACTCCCGGATACCGTAGGAATGCTTTGGGTGTACCAAACGTCACAACGTAACTGGGTGGCTATAAAGGTGCATTAGAGGTATCTCCGAAAGTGTCTGTTGGGTTGGCACGAATCGAGACTGGGATTTGTCACTCCGTGTAAACGGAGAGGTATCTCTGGGCCCACTCGGTAGGACATCATCATAATGTGCACAATGTGACCAAGGGGTTGATCACGGGATGATGTGTTACGGAACGAGTAAAGAGACTTGCCGGTAACGGGATTGAACAAGGTATCGGCATACCGACGATCGAATCTCGGGCAAGTACAATACCGTTGGACAAAGGGAATTGTATACGGGATCGATTGAGTCCTTGACATCGTGGTTCATCCGATGAGATCATCGTGGAACATGTGGGAGCCAACATGGGTATCCAGATCCCGCTGTTGGTTATTGACCGGAGAACGTCTCGGTCATGTATGCATGTCTCCCGAACCCGTAGGGTCTACACACTTAAGGTTCGATGACGCTAGGGTTATAAAGGAAGTTTGTATGTGGTTACCGAATGTTGTTTGGAGTCCCGGATGAGATCCCGGACGTCACGAGGAGTTTCGAAATGGTCCGGAGGTAAAGATTTATATATGGGAAGTCCTATTTTGGTCACCGGAAAAGTTTCGGGCGATATCGGTAATGTACCGGGACCACCGGGAGGGTCCCGGGGGTCCACCAAGTGGGGCCACCTGCCCCAGAAGGCTGCGTGGGCCAAGTGTGGGAGGGGACCAGCCCCTAGGTGGGCTGGTGCACCCCCCACAAGGGGTCCAAGGCGCAAGGGAGAGTGGGAGGGGGCAAACCCTAGTCCAGATGGGCCTTAAGGCCCACCTAGTGGGCGCCTCCCCTCTCTCCCCCTCTTGGCCGCCTCCCCAAGTCCCATCTAGGGCTGGCCGCACCCCTTGGGGTGGGAAACCCTAAAGGGGGCGCAACCCCCCTTCTCCCCTATATAAATAGAGGCCTGGGGCTGCCCATAACACATGAGAACTTCTCCCTCTCTTGGTGCAGCCCTGCCTCTCCTCCTCCTCCTCCTCTCCCGTGGTGCTTGGCGAAGACCTGCTGGATTTCCACACTCCTCCATCACCACCACGCCGTTGTGCTACTGTTGGATGGAGTCTTCCTCAACCTCTCCCTCTTTCCTTGCTGGATCAAGGCGTGGGAGACGTCACCGGGCTGTACGTGTGTTGAACGCGGAGGTGCCGTCCGTTCGGCACTAAGATCTCCGGCGATTTGAATCACGACGAGTACGACTCCTTCAACCCCGTTCTCTTGAACGCTTCCTCTTAGCGATCTACAAGGGTATGTAGATGCACTCTCTTTCCCCTCGTTGCTGGTTTCTCCATAGATAGATCTTGGTGACACGTAGGAAAATTTTGAATTTCTGCTACGTTACCCAACAGTGGCATCATGAGCTAGGTCTATTGCGTAGTTTCTTTGCACGAGTAGAACACAAAGTAGTTGTGGGCATTGATTTTGTTCAATATGCTTACCGTTACTAGTCCAATCTTGTTTCGACAGTATTGTGGGATGAAGCGGCCCGGACCGACCTTACACGTACTCTTACGTGAGACAGGTTCCACCGATTGACATGCACTTGGTGCATAAGGTGGCTAGCGGGTGCCAGTCTCTCCCACTTTAGTCGGAGCGGATTCGATGAAAAGGGTCCTTATGAAGGGTAAATAGCAATTTGTTGGAAATATGCCCTAGAGGCAATAATAAAAGTATTATTATTATATTTCCTTGTTCATGATAATTGTCTTTTATTCATGCTATAACTGTATTATCTGGAAATCGTAATACACGTGTGAATACATAGACCACAATATGTCCCTAGTGAGCCTCTAGTTGACTAGCTCGTTGTGATCAACAGATAGTCATGGTTTCCTGGCTATGGACATTGGATGTCGTTGATAACGGGATCACATCATTAGGAGAATGATGTGATGGACAAGACCCAATCCTAAGCATAGCACTAAGATCGTATAGTTCGTTTGCTAGAGCTTTGCCAATGTCAAGTATCTCTTCCTTAGACCATGAGATTGTGAAACTCCCGGATACCGTAGGAATGCTTTGGGTGTACCAAACGTCACAACGTAACTGGGTGGCTATAAAGGTGCATTAGAGGTATCTCCGAAAGTGTCTGTTGGGTTGGCACGAATCGAGACTGGGATTTGTCACTCCGTGTAAACGGAGAGGTATCTCTGGGCCCACTCGGTAGGACATCATCATAATGTGCACAATGTGACCAAGGGGTTGATCACGGGATGATGTGTTACGGAACGAGTAAAGAGACTTGCCGGTAACGAGATTGAACAAGGTATCGGCATACCGACGATCGAATCTCGGGCAAGTACAATACCGTTGGACAAAGGGAATTGTATACGAGATCGATTGAGTCCTTGACATCGTGGTTCATCCGATGAGATCATCATGGAACATGTGGGAGCCAACATGGGTATCCAGATCCCGCTGTTGGTTATTGACCGGAGAACGTCTCGGTCATGTATGCATGTCTCCCGAACCCGTAGGGTCTACACACTTAAGGTTCGATGACGCTAGGGTTATAAAGGAAGTTTGTATGTGGTTACCGAATGTTGTTTAGAGTCCCGGATGAGATCCCGGACGTCATGAGGAGTTTCGAAATGGTCCGAAGGTAAAGATTTATATATGGGAAGTCCTATTTTGGCCACCGGAAAATGTTCGGGATTTTTCGGTATTGTACCGGGAAGGTTCTAGAAGGTTCCGGAGTGGGGCCCACCTGCATGGGGGGACCCACATGAACGTGGGTAGTGGGGGCAAGGCCCCACACCCCTGGTCAAGGCGCAACAAGATCCCCCCTTAGAAGGAATAAGATCATATCCCGAAGGGATAAGATCAAGATCCCTAAAAAGGGGGGATAACAATCGGTGGGGAAGGAAATGATGGGATTTCTTTCCTCCCACCTTGGCCAACGCCCCAATGGACTTGGAGGGCAAGAAACCAGCCCCTCCACCCCTATATATAGTGGGGAGGCGCATGGGAGCTACACACGAAGTTCTGGCGCAGCCCTCCCCCTCTCACAAGTACTCCTCCTCTCCCGCGGTGCTTGGCAAAGCCCTGCAGGATTGCCACGCTCCTCCACCACCACCACGCCATTGTGCTGCTGCTGGATGGAGTCTTCCTCAACCTCTCCCTCTCTCCTTGCTGGATCAAGGCGTGGGAGACGTCAGCGGGCTGTACGTGTGTTGAACGCGGAGGTGTCGTGCGTTCGGCACTTGATCATCGGTGATTTGAACACGACGAGAACGACTCCTTCAACCCCGTTCACTTGAACGCTTCCGCTTAGCGATCTACAAGGGTATGTAGATGCACTCTCCTTCCCCTCGTTGCTGGTTTCTCCATAGATAGATCTTGGTGACACGTAGGAAAATTTTGAATTTCTGCTACGTTCCCCAACAGTGGCATCATGAGCTAGGTCTATTGCGTAGATTCTTTGCACGAGTAGAACACAAAGTAGTTGTGGGCGTTGATGTTGTACAATATGCTTACCGTTACTAGTCCAATCTTGTTTCGACGGTATTGTGGGATGAAGCGGCCCGGACTGACCTTACACGTACTCTTACGTGAGACAGGTTCCACCGATTGACATGCACTTGGTGCATAAGGTGGCTAGCGGGTGCCAGTCTCTCCCACTTTAGTCGGAACGGATTCGATGAAAAGGGTCCTTATGAAGGGTAAATAGCAATTGGCATATCACGTTGTGGTTTTGCGTAGGTAAGAAACGTTCTTGCTAGAAACCCATAGCAGCCACGTAAAACATGCAAACAACAATTAGAGGACGTCTAACTTGTTTTTGCAGGGTATGCTTTGTGATGTGATATGGCCAAGAAGAATGTGATGAATGATATGTGATGTATGAGATTGATCATGTTCTTATAATAGGATTCACGACTTGCATGTCGATGAGTATGACAACCGGCAGGAGCCATAGGAGTTGTCTTTATTTATTGTATGACCTGCGTGTCATTTAACAACGCCATGTAAATTACTTTACTTTATTGCTAAGCGCGTTAGCCATAGAAGTAGAAGTAGTCGTTGGCGTGACAACTTCATGAAGACACGATGATGGAGATCATGATGATGGAGATCATGGTGTCATGCCGGTGACGATGATGATCATGGAGCCCCGAAGATGAAGATCAAAAGGAGCAAAAAAATGATATTGGCCATATCATGTCACTATTTGATTGCATGTGATGTTTATCATGTTTATGCATCTTGTTTACTTAGGACGACGGTAGTAAATAAGATGATCCCTTACAAAATTTCAAGAAGTGTTCTCCCCTAACTGTGCACCGTTGCTACAGTTCGTCGCTTCTAAGCACCACGTGATGATCGGGTGTGATGGATTCTTACGTTCACATACAACGGGTGTAAGACAGTTTTACACAGCGAAAACACTTAGGGTTAACTTGACGAGCCTAGCATGTGCAGACATGGCCTCGGAACACGGAGACCGAAAGGTCGAGCATGAGTCGTATAGTAGATACGATCAACATGAAGATGTTCACCGATGATGACTAGTCCGTCTCACGTGATGATCGGACACGGCCTAGTTGTCTCGGATCATGTAATCACTTAGATGACCAGAGGGATGTCTATCTGAGTGGGAGTTCATAAGATGAACTTAATTATCCTGAACATAGTCAAAAGACCTTTTTGCAAATTATGTCGTAAGCTCGCGCTTTAGTTCCACTGTTTAGATATGTTCCTAGAGAAAATATAGTTGAAAGTTGACAGTAGCGATTATGCGGACAGTAGAACGCTTATGTCCTTAATGCACTGCTCAGTGTGCTGAACCCCAAACGTCGTTTGTGGATGTTTCGAACATCGAACATACACGTTTTGATAACTACGTGATAGTTCAGTTAAATGGTTTAAGTAGAGGCACCAAAGACATTTTCGAAACGTCGCGGAACATATGAGATGTTTCGAGGGCTGAAATTGGGATTTCAGGCTCGTGCCCACGTCAAGAGGTATGAGACCTCCGGCGATTTTCTTAGCCTGCAAACTAAGGGAGAAAAGCTCAATCGTTGAGCTTGTGCTCAGATTGTCTGAGTGCAACAATCACTTGAATCAAGTGGGAGTTAATCTTCCAGATGAGATAGTGATGTTTCCCCAAAGTCATTGCCACCAAGCTGCTAGAGCTTCGTGATGAACTATAACATATCAGGGATAGATATGATGATCCTTGAGGTATTCGCGATGTTTGACACCGCGAAAGTAGAAATCAAGAAGGAGCATCAATTGTTGATGGTTGGTGAAACCACTAGTTTCAAGAAGGGCAAGTGCAAGAAGGGATACTTCATGAAACGGCAAATCAGCTGCTGCACCAGTGAAGAAACCCGAGATTGAACCCAAACCCGAGACTAAGTGCTTCTGTGATAAGGGGAATAGCCGCTGGAGCAGAATTACCCTAGATACTTGGTAGATAAGAAGGCTGGCAAGGTTGATAGAAGTATATTGGATATACATTATGTTAATGTGTACTTTACTAGTACTCCTAGTAGCACCAGGGTATTAGATACCGGTTCGGTTGCTAAGTGTTAGTAACTCGAAATAAAAGCTACAGAATAAACGAAGACTAGCTAAAGGTGAGCTGACGATATATGTTGGAAGTGTTTCCAAGTTTGATGTGATCAAACATCGCACGCTCCCTCTACCATCAAGATTAGTATTAAACCTGAATGGTTTATGAAATCTCGATCGTAGTGATACACACATTTTCATGCCAAAAGATATAAGATAGTAATGATAGTACCACTTACTTGTGGCACTGCCATGTAAGTCATAATGGTATAAAACGCATGAAGAAGCTCCATGTTGATGGATCTTTGGACTCACTCGTTTTTGAAAAGTTTGAGACATGCGAACCATGTCTATTGGTGTATATGCATGAAGAAACTCCATGCAAATGGACCGTTTGAACTCACTTGATTTTGAATCACTTGAGATATGCAAATCATACCACATGGGCAAGATGACTGAAAAGCCTCGGTTTCAGTAAGATGGAACAAGATAGCAACTTGTTGGAAGTAACACATTTTGATGTGTGTAGTCCAATGAGTGCTGAGGCATGCAGTGAATATCATTATGTTCTTACTTCACAGATGATTCGAGTAGATGTTGAATATATTTACTTGATGAAACACAAGTCTGAATTATTGAATGGTTCAAGTAATTTCAGAGTAAAGTTGAAGATCATCGTGACAAGAGGATAAAATGTCTATGATAAGATCATAGAGATGAGTATCTGAGTTACGAGTTTTGGCACACAATTAAGACATTGTGGAAATTATTTCGCAATTAATACCGCCTGGAACACCATAGTGTGATGGTGTGTCCGAACATCATAACTGCACCCTATTGGATATGATGCATACCATGATGTCTCTTATCGAATTACCACTATCGTTCATGGGTTAGGCATTAGAGACAACCACATTCACTTTAAATAGGGCACCACGTAATTCCGTTGAGATGACACCGTATGAATTATGGTTTAGAGAAACCTAAGTTGTCGTTTCTTAAAAGTTTGGGGCTGCGACGCTTATATGAAAAAGTTTCAGGTTGATAAGCTCGAACCCAAAGCGGATAAAATGCATCTTCATAGGAAACCCAAAACAGTTGGGTATACCTCCTAATTCAGATCCGAAAGCAATATGGATTGTTTCTTGAATCGGGTCCTTTCTCGAGGAAAAGTTTCTCTCGAAAGAATTGAGTGGGAGGATGGTGGAAACTTGATGAGGTTATTGAACCGTCTCTTCAACTAGTGTGTGGCAGAGCACAGGAAGTTGTTCCTGTGGCACCTACACCAATTGAAGTGGAAGCTTATGATATTGATCATGAAACTTCGGATCAAGTCACTACCAAACCTCGTGGGATGACAAGGATACGTACTACATCAGAGTGGTATGTAATCCTGTCTTGGAAGTCATGTTGCTGGACAACAATGAACCTACGAGCTATGGAGAAGCAATGATGGGCCTGGATTCCGATAAATGGCTCGAGGCCATAAAATCCGAGAACGGATCCATGACTTTGGAAGAAATACTTGATGGTCGTAAGGCCATTGGGTACGGATGGATTTTAAAAGGAAGATAGACAATGATGGTAAGAATTACCATTAAGAAAGCTCGACTTGTCGTTAAGATATTTTCCGACAAGTTCAAGGAGTTGATTACGGTGAGGTTTTCTCACTCGTAGTGATGCTAAGAGTCTGTTGGAATTGGATTAGCAGTTACTGCATGATTGATGAAATCTTGCAGATAGGATGTCAAAACATTGTTTCCTCGATGTTATACTTGAGGAAAGGTCGTATGTGATACAACCGGAAGGTTTTGTCAATCCCAAAAGATGCTAATAAGTATGCAAAGCTCCAGCAATCCTTCTAAGGACTGGAGTGAGCATCTCGGAGTTGGAATGTGTGCTTTGATGATGATCAAAGATTTTGGGTTTGTACAAAGTTTACGAGAAACTTGTATTTCCAAAGAAGTGAGTGGGAGCACTATAGAATTTCTGATGAGTATATGTTGTTGACATATTGTTGATCAGAAATGACGTAGAATTTCTGGAAAGCATATAGGGTTATTTTGAAAGTGTTTTTCAATGGAAACCCTGGATTAAGCTGCTTGAACATTGAGCATCAAGATCTATAAGGATAGATCAAAATGCTTAATAATACTTTCAAATGAGCACATACCTTGACATGATCTTGAAGGTGTTCAAGATGGACCAGTCAAAGAAGGAGTTCTTGCCTGAGTTGTAAGGTACAAAGTTAGGACTTAAAGCTCGACCATGGCAGAAAAGAGAGAAAGGATGAAGGTCGTCCCCTATACTTTAGACGTAGGCTCTACAGTATGCCATGCTGAGTACCGCACCTGAAGTGTGCCTTGCCATGAGTCAGTCAAGGGGTACAAGAGTGATCCAAGAATGGATCACAGGACAGCGGTCAAAGTTATCCTTAGAAATTAGTGGACTAAGGAATTTTTCTCGATTATGGAGGTGGTAAAAGAGTTCGTCGTAAAGGGTTACGTCGATGCAAGCTTGACACCTATCCGGATAGCTCTGAGTAGAGATGCCGGATACATATAATGGAGCAACAATTTAGAATAGCTCCAAGTAGAACAGTTATTTGGATTAGCTCCAAATAGAGCGTGGTAGCTACATCTAGGAGATGACATAGAGATTTGTAAAACACACACGGATCTGAAAGGTTCGGACCCGTTGACTAAAACCTCTCTCACAAGCAACATGATCAAACCTAAAACTCATTGAGTATTAATCACATAGTGATGTGAACTAGACTACTGATTCTAGTAAACTCTTGGGTGTTAGTCACATGGCGATGTGACCTGTGAGTGTTAATCACATGGCGATGTGAACTAGATTATTGACTCTAGTGCAAGTGGGAGACTGTTGGAAATATGCCCTAGAGGCAATAATAAAAGTATTATTATTATATTTCCTTGTTCATGATAATTGTCTTTTATTCATGCTATAACTGTATTATCTGGAAATCGTAATACACGTGTGAATACATAGACCACAATATGTCCCTAGTGAGCCTCTAGTTGACTAGCTCGTTGTGATCAACAGATAGTCATGGTTTCCTGGCTATGGACATTGGATGTCGTTGATAACGGGATCACATCATTAGGAGAATGATGTGATGGACAAGACCCAATCCTAAGACTAGCACAAAAGATCGTGTAGTTCATTTGCTAGAGCTTTGCCAATGTCAAGTATCTCTTCCTTCGACCATGAGAGGGTGTAACTCCTGGATACCGTAGGAGTGCTTTGGGTGTATCAAATGTCACAACGTAACTGGGTGACTATAAAGGTGCACTACAGGTATCTCCGAAAGTATCTATTGTTTTATGCGGATCGAGACTGGGATTTGTCACTCCGTGTAAACGGAGAGGTATCTCTGGGCCCACTCGGTAGGACATCATCATATGCGCAATGTGACCAAGGAGTTGATTACGGGATGATGTGTTACGGAACGAGTAAAGTGACTTGCCGGTAACGAGATTGAACAAGGTATTGGATACCGACGATCGAATCTCGGGCAAGTAACATACCGATAGACAAAGGGAATTGAATACGGGATTGATTAAGTCCTTGACATCGTGGTTCATCCGATGAGATCATCGTGGAACATGTGGGAGCCATCATGGGTATCCAGATCCCGCTGTTGGTTATTGACCGGAGAACGTCTCGGTCATGTCTACATGTCTCCCGAACCCGTAGGGTCTACACACTTAAGGTTCGATGACGCTAGGGTTATAAAGGAAGTTTGTATGTGGTTACCGAATGTTGTTCGGAGTCCCGGATGAGATCCCGGACGTCACGAGGAGTTCCGGAATGGTCCGGAGGTAAAGATTTATATATGGGAAGTCCTATTTTGGCCACCGGAAAATGTTCGGGATTTTTCGGTATTGTACCGAGAAGGTTCTAGAAGGTTCCGGAGTGGGGCCCACCTGCATGGGGGGACCCACATGAACGTGGGTAGTGGGGGCAAGGCCCCACACCCCTGGTCAAGGCGCAACAAGATCCCCCCTTAGAAGGAATAAGATCATATCCCGAAGGGATAAGATCAAGATCCCTAAAAAGGGGGGATAACAATCGGTGGGGAAGGAAATGATGGGATTTCTTTCCTCCCACCTTGGCCAACGCCCCAATGGACTTGGAGGGCAAGAAACCAGCCCCTCCACCCCTATATATAGTGGGGAGGCGCATGGGAGCTACACACGAAGTTCTGGCGCAGCCCTCCCCCTCTCACAAGTACTCCTCCTCTCCCGCGGTGCTTGGCGAAGCCCTGCAGGATTGCCACACTCCTCCACCACCACCACGCCGTTGTGCTGCTGCTGGATGGAGTCTTCCTCAACCTCTCCCTCTCTCCTTGCTGGATCAAGGCGTGGGAGACGTCACCGGGCTGTACGTGTGTTGAACGCGGAGGTGCCGTGCGTTCGGCACTTGATCATCGGTGATTTGAACACGACGAGAACGACTCCTTCAACCCCGTTCACTTGAACGCTTCCGCTTAGCGATCTACAAGGGTATGTAGATGCACTCTCCTTCCCCTGTTGCTGGTTTCTCCATAGATAGATCTTGGTGACACGTAGGAAAATTTTGAATTTCTGCTACGTTCCCCAACACAATTGGCATATCACGTTGTGGTTTTGCGTAGGTAAGAAATGTTCTTGCTACAAACCCATAGCAGCCACGTAAAACATGCAAACAACAATTAGAGGACGTCTAACTTGTTTTTGCAGGGTATGCTATGTGATGTGATATGGCCAAGAAGAATGTGATAAATGATATGTGATGTATGAGATTGATCATGTTCTTGTAATAGGATTCACGACTTGCATGTCGATGAGTATGACAACCGGCAGGAGCCATAGGAGTTGTCTTAATTTATTGTATGACCTGCGTGTCATTGAACAACGCCATGTAACTTACTTTACTTTATTGCTAAACGCGTTAGCCATAGAAGTAGAAGTAGTCGTTGGCGTGACAACTTCATGAAGACACGATGATGGAGATCATGATGATGGAGATCATGGTGTCATGCCGGTGATGATGATGATCATGGAGCCCCGAAGATGGAGATCAAGAGGAGCAAAATGATATTGTCCATATCATGTCACTATTTGATTGCATGTGATGTTTATCATGTTTATGCATCTTGTTTACTTAGGACGAAGGTAGTAAATAAGATGATCCCTTACAAAATTTCAAGAAGTGTTCTCCCCTAACTGTGCACCGTTGCTACAGTTCGTCGCTTCTAAGCACCACGTGATGATCGGGTGTGATGGATTCTTACGTTCACACACAACGGGTGTAAGACAGTTTTACACAGCGAAAACACTTAGGGTTAACTTGATGAGCCTAGCATGTACAGACATGGCCTCGAAACACGGAGACCGAAAGGTCGAGCATGAGTTGTATAGCAGATACGATCAACATGAAGATGTTCACCGATGATGACTTGTCCGTCTCACGTGATGATCGGACATGACCTAGTTGACTCGGATCATGTAATCACTTAGATGACTAGAGGGATGTCTATCTGAGTGGGAGTTCATAAGATGAACTTAATTATCCTGAACATAGTCAAAAAGACCTTTTGCAAATTATGTCGTAAGCTCGCGCTTTAGTTCCACTGTTTAGATATGTTCCTAGAGAAAATATAGTTGAAAGTTGATAGTAGCGATTATGCGATCAGTAGAAAGCTTATGTCCTTAATGCACCGCTCAGTGTGCTGAACCCCAAACGTCGTTTGTGGATGTTGTGAACATCGGACATACACGTTTTGATAACTACGTGATAGTTCAGTTAAATGGTTTAAGTAAAGGCACCAAAGACGTTTTCGAAATGTCGCGGAACATATGAGATGTTTCGAGGGCTGAAATTGGGATTTCAGGCTCGTGCCCACGTCAAGAGGTATGAGACCTCCGACGTTTTTTCTTAGCCTGCAAACTAAGGGAGAAAAGCTCAATCGTTGAGCTTGTGCTCAGATTGTCTGAATGCAACAATCACTTGATAGTGATGTTTATCCAAAGTCATTGCCACCAAGCTGCTAGAGCTTCGTGATGAACTATAACATATCAGGGATAGATATGATGATCCTTGAGGTATTCGCGATGTTTGACACCGCGAAAGTAGAAATCAAGAAGGAGCATCAATTGTTGATGGTTGGTGAAACCACTAGTTTCAAGAAGGGCAAGGGCAAGAAGGGATACTTCATGAAACGGCAAATCAGCTGTTGCACCAGTGAAGAAACCCGAGGTTGAACCCAAACCCGAGACTAAGTGCTTCTGTGATAAGGGGAATAGCCCCTGGAGCAGGATTACCCTAGATACTTGGTAGATGAGAAGGCTGGCAAGGTCGATAGAAGTATATAGGATATACATTATGTTAATGTGTACTTTACTAGTACTCCTAGTAGCACCAGGGTATTGGATACCGGTTCGGTTGCTAAGTGTTAGTAACTCGAAATAAAAGCTACGAAATAAACGGAGACTAGCTGAAGGTGAGCTGACGATAAGTGTTGGAAGTGTTTCCAAGTTTGATGTGATCAAACATCGCACGCTCCCTCTACCATCAAGATTAGTGTTAAACCTGAATAATTGTCATTTGGTGTTTGCGTTGAACATAGACATAATTGGATTATGTCTATCGCAATACGGTTATTCATTTAAAGAGAATAATGGTTACTCTATTTATTTGAATAATACCTTCAATGGTCTTGCACTTAAAGGAATGGTTTATTGAATCTCGATCGTAGTGATACACATTTTCATGCCAAAAGATATAAGATAGTAATGATAGTACCACTTACTTGTGGCACTGCCATGTAAGTCATAATGGTATAAAACGCATGAAGAAGCTCCATGTTGATGGATCTTTGGACTCACTCGTTTTTGAAAAGTTTGAGACATGCGAACCATGTCTATTGGTGTATATGCATGAAGAAACTCCATGCAGATGGATCATTTGGAGTCACTTGATTTTGAATCACTTGAGATATGCAAATCATACCACATAGGCAAGATGACTGAAAAACCTCGGTTTCAGTAAAATGGAACAAGATAGCAACTTGTTGGAAGCAACACATTTTTGATGTGTGCAGTCCAATGAGTGCTGAGGCATGCAGTGAATATCGTTATGTTCTTACTTCACAGATGATTCGAGTAGATGTTGAGAATATTTTCTTGATGAAACACAAGTCTGAATTATTGAATGGTTCAAGTAATTTCAGAGTGAAGTAGAAGATCATTGTGACAAGAGGATAAAATGTCTATCTGAGTTACGAGTTTTGGCACACAATTAAGACATTGTGGAAATTGTTTCGCAATTAATACCGCCTGGAACACCATAGTGTGATGATGTGTCCGAACATCATAGTTGCACCCTATTGGATATGGTGCGTACCATGATGTCTCTTATCGAATTACCACTATTGTTCATGGGTTAGGCATTAGAGACAACCACATTCACTTTAAATAGGGCACCACGTAATTCCGTTGAGATGACACCATATGAATTATGGTTTAGAGAAACCTAAGTTGTCGTTTCTTAAAGGTTTGGGGCTGCGACGCTTATGTGAAAAAGTTTCAGGATTGATAAGCTCGAACCCAAAGCGGATAAAATGCATCTTCATAGGACACCCAAAACAGTTGGGTATACCTCCTAATTCAGATCCGAAAGCAATATGGATTGTTTCTTGAATCGGGTCCTTTCTCGAGGAAAAGTTTGTCTCGAAAAGTTGAGTGGGAGGATGGTGGAGACTTGATGTGGTTATTGAACCGTCACTTCAACCAGTGTGTATCAGGGCACAGGAAGTTGTTCATGTGGCACCTACACCAATTGAAGTAGAAGCTTATGATAGTGATCATGAAGTTTCGGATCAAGTCACTGCCGTACCTCGTAGGGTGACAAGGATACATACTACTTCAGAGTGGTACAGTAATCCTGTCTTGAAGGTCATGTTGCTAGACAACAATGAACCTACGAGCTATGGAGAAGCGATGGTGGGCCCAAATTCCAACAAATGGTTAAGAAACCATGAAATCCGAGATAGGATCCTTGTATCAGAACAAAGCATGGACTTTGGTGGACTTGCCCGATGATAGGCAAGCCATTGAGATAAATGGATCTTTAAGAAAAAGACGGACATGGACGGTAATGCTACCGTCTGTGAAGCTCGACTTGTGGCGAAGAGTTTTTCACAAGTTCAAAGAGTTGACTACGATGAGATTTTCTCATCCGTAGCGATGCTTAAGTCCGTCGGAATCATGTTAGCATAAGCAACATTTATGAAATCTGGCAGATGGATGTCAAAACGAGTTTCCTTACCAACTTACGTAAGGAAAGGTTGTGTGTGATACAATCAGAAAGGTTTTGTCGATCCTAAGGATGCTAAAAGGTATGCTAGCTCCAGCAATCCTTCTAAGGACTGGAGTAAGCATCTCGGAGTTGGAATGTGCGCTTTGATGAGATGATCAAAGATTTTGGGTTTATACAAAGTTTATGAGAAACTTGTATTTCCAAAGAAGTGAGTGGGAGCACTATAGAATTTCTGATGAGTATATGTTGTTGACATATTGTTGATCAAAAATGACGTAGAATTTCTGGAAAGCATATAGGGTTATTTTGAAAGTGTTTTTCAATGGAAAGCCTGGATTAAGCTACTTGAGCATTGAGCATCAAGATCTATAAGGATAGATCAAAACACTTAATGGTACTTTCAAATGAGCACATACCTTGACATGATCTTGAAGGTGTTCAAGATGGATCAGTCAAAGAAGAAGTTCTTGCTTGAGTTGTAAGGTACGAAGTTAAGACTTAAAGCTCGACCATGGCAGAATAGAGAGAAAGGACGAAGGCCGTCTCCTATGCTTAAGACATAGGCTCTACAGTATGCTATGCTGTGTACCGCACCTGAAGTGTGCCTTGCCATGAGTTAGTCAAGGGGTACAAGAGTGATCCAAGAATGGATCACAGACAGCGGTCAAAGTTATCCTTAGTAACTGGTGGACTAAGGAATTTTCTCGATTATGGAGGTGGTAAAATAGTTCGTCGTAAAGGTTACGTCGATGCAAGCTTAACACCTATCCGGATAGCTCTAAGTAGAGATACCGAATACGTATAATGGGGCAACAATTTAGAATAGCTCCAAGTGGAATAGTTATTTGGAATGGCTCCAAATAGAACGTGGTAGCTACATCTAGGAGATGACATAGAGATTTGTAAAGCACACACGGATCTGAAAGGTTCAGACCCGTTGACTAAAACCTCTCTCACAAGCAACATGATCAAACCCAAAAACTCTTTGGATGTTGGTCACATGGTGATGTGACCTATCAGTGTTAATCACATGGTGATGTGAACTAGATTATTGACTCTAGTGCAAGTGGCAGACTGTTGGAAATATGCCCTAGAGGCAATAATAAATAAGTTATTATTATATTTCTTTGTTCATGATAATAGTCTTTTATTCATGCTATAACTGTATTATCCGGAAATCTTAATACACGTGTGAATACATATACCACAATATGTCCCTAGTGAGCCTCTAGTTGACTAGCTCGTTGTGATCAACAGATAGTCATGGTTTCCTGGCTATGGACATTGGATGTCGTTGATAACGGGATCACATCATTAGGAGAATGATGTGATGGACAAGACCCAATCCTAAGCATAGCACTAAGATCGTATAGTTCGTTTGCTAGAGCTTTGCCAATGTCAAGTATCTCTTCCTTAGACCATGAGATTGTGCAACTCCCGGATACCGTAGGAATGCTTTGGGTGTACCAAACGTCACAACATAACTGGGTGGCTATAAAGGTGCATTACAGGTATCTCTGAAAGTGTCTGTAGGGTTGGCACGAATCGAGACTGGGATTTGTCACTCCGTGTAAACGGAGAGGTATCTCTAGGCCCACTCGGTAGGACATCATCATAATGTGCACAATGTGACCAAGGGGTTGATCACGGGATGATGTGTTACGGAACGAGTAAACAGACTTGCCGGTAACAAGATTGAACAAGGTATCGGCATACCGACGATCGAATCTCGGGCAAGTACAATACCGTTGGACAAAGGGAATTGTATACGGGATCGATTGAGTCCTTGACATCGTGGTTCATCCGATGAGATCATCATGGAACATGTGGGAGCCAACATGGGTATGCAGATCCCGCTGTTGGTTATTGACCGGAGAACGTCTCGGTCATGTATGCATGTCTCCCGAACCCGTAGGGTCTACACACTTAAGGTTCGATGACGCTAGGGTTATAAAGGAAGTTTGTATGTGGTTATCGAATGTTGTTCGGAGTCTCGGATGAGATCCCGGACGTCACGAGGAGTTCCAGAATGGTCCGGAGGTAAAGATTTATATATGGGAAGTCCTGTTTTGGTCACCGGAAAAGTTTCGGGCGATATCGGTAATGTACCGGGACCACCGGGAGGGTCCCGGGGGTCCACCAAGTGGGGCCACCTGCCCCAGAAGGCTGCGTGGGCCAAGTGTGGGAGGGGACCAGCCCCTAGGTGGGCTGGTGCGCCCCCCACAAGGGGTCCAAGGCGCAAGGGAGAGTGGGAGGGGGCAAACCCTAGTCCAGATGGGCCTTAAGGCCCACCTAGTGGGCGCCTCCCCTCTCTCCCCCTCTTGGCCGCCTCCCCAAGTCCCATCTAGGGCTGGCCGCACCCCTTGGGGTGGGAAACCCTAAAGGGGGCGCAACCCCCCTTCTCCCCTATATAAATAGAAGCCTGGGGCTGCCCATAACACATGAGAACTTCTCCCTCTCTTGGTGCAGCCCTGCCTCTCCTCCTCCTCCTCCTCCTCTCCCGTGGTGCTTGGCGAAGCCCTGATGGATTGCCACGCTCCTCCATCACCACCACGCCGTTGTGCTGCTGTTGGATGGAGTCTTCCTCAACCTCTCCCTCTTTCCTTGCTGGATCAAGGCGTGGGAGACGTCACCGGGCTGTACGTGTGTTGAACGCGGAGGTGCCGTCCGTTCGGCACTAAGATCTCCGGTGATTTGAATCACGACGAGTACGACTCCTTCAACCCCGTTCTCTTGAACGCTTCCGCTTAGCGATCTACAAGGGTATGTAGATGCACTCTCCTTCCCCTCGTTGCTGGTTTCTCCATAGATAGATCTTGGTGACACGTAGGAAAATTTTGAATTTCTGCTACGTTACCCAACAGTTAATTACTCCTGAAGTTTGTAATATATGTTCCTAAGATACCCGATGGTTTGGACTAATGCCTTCCCTAATCTGTGCAAACTCGGAAGATTTCACGGGTCATACTTATCTGGTATCGCACCAGGTAAAACTTTCAACAACTAATGTCATTTTCAAAATACGAGAGGTGAATGAAAGGTTATGCGTTGAACAAGTGGGAGTCGACCTTGATTATGGTGGACTGGACTTCATTGTATACTCCACGGGACCTGATTATGCGTTGAACAAGAGGGAGTCCTGGATTAGGGGGTGTTCGGGTAGCCGGACTATACCTTCAGCCGGACTCCAGGACTATGAAGATACAAGATTGAAGACTTCGTCCCGTGTCCGGATGGGACTTTCCTTGGCGATGCGGATATTCAAGATCTCCTACCATTGTAACCGACTTTGTGTAACCCTAACCCTCCCCGGTGCCTATATAAACCGGAGGGTTTTAGTCCGTAGGACAACTTCATTATACAACAATCATACCATAGGCTGGCTTCTATGGTTTAGCCTCCTTGATCTCGTGCTAGATCTACTCTTGTACTACCCATATCATCAATATTAATCAAGCAGGACGTAGGGTTTTACCTCCATCAAGAGGGCCCAAACCTGGGTAAAACATTGTGTTCCTTGCCTCCTGTTACCATCCAGCCTAGATGCACAGTTCGGGACCCCCTACCCGAGATCCAGCGGTTTTGACACCGACATTGGTGCTTTCATTGAGAGTTCCTCTGTGCCGTCGCAATCAGGAAGGATGCCTCTTCCCGTCTTTAAAGACGGCGCCGTTACTAAGGAAGCCTTGGCTGTCGGCCAAACTCTCCGGCTAGGCGGTTTTCTCATGACCGCCTGTTCGACCGTTGCGCCGACGGTGACCTCTCGGGTCATCAAAAGCAATCTTCATGTCAGCTCGGAGCTCGTCGAGCAGTTAGATCCAATGGAGATCTCTTCCATAAATGAGCTCTTGGATCGCATCGCCGCCTTGGGGGTCACTATGGATTATGACCAGGTTGGGCTTAAACCCGATCTAAGAGAAATTAATTCTCCCCAAGTCACCCATCATGTTGCCGTGGTAGAGGCACAGTGCGACGACTCTTCATCTATCTTAAGGACTAGCTACGTCTGTATTCCCGATCCCTCCAAGCCGGATACCCGCGGAGGGGAGGATGTAACTCAAGACCTGAACTTAGAATCAGGAACGGGCTAGATTCACTGGACAACATCCAAGAATCCAAACTTCAGAGTTCGGAAACTCCTTGGCCTCTGAGTCTTAGATTGGGTGAAGTTCCGGATTTAACTCCACCCACCCACCCGAACATAAGCGATCTATCCCAAATCAGGCAAAAGCCTGAAGAAATAGTACATCATTACTGGGCAAGGTTCCTCCTGGTTATGAACAGGATAAAGGACTACCGCGAGAAAGGCGCAATCTCAATCTTTTGCAATAATTGCACAGACAAGGGAATCCTCAACACCACAGGTCGTCGTGATATTACATGCTTCGCTGACTTGGCGTCCATAGTACAAAAGTACTGTGCGATGGAAAGCGCCCGGAAAACCGAAACTAAATTTTGGGACAATCCGGCCCTGAATAGAAACCTCGTCCGAAATAAAAGGGTGCATCATCATTAGACACCCGGGTTAAAAACCAAAAAACCAAAACCCTCTACAGGGCATGGAACCGTACTGGAGGGATGGCTTAATGGACCCTGTAAAATTCATAGTACAGAGGACGCCACACCAACTCACAGCCTTAGAGCATGTTGGATACTCTGGCACGTGGCCAAAAGGGGCGAAGATCTCCTAATTCCGGAGGCCGCAGAAAGCCACCTCAGGGACCCTAGTACAACAATAAACCCATGTTGGATACTCTTCGAGACTTTCGCATCAAATAATATGCGAAAAAGAACACTCCGTAGCCTCGCCGAAGTCTATCAAGTAGCAATAATAAACCCATGGAGTGACACGGCTATTACTTTTAATGCCAGCGATGAACCTAAATTCCGAATAGCTCGAGCACCAGCCGCATTGGTACTCAGTCCTATAGTGGACGGCTTTCGCCTCACAAAGGTACTCATGGATGGAGGCAGCGGATTGAACCTCATTTATGAGGAAACCCTTCAAAAAATGGAAATAGACTAGAACCGCATTGAGCGAAGCAGCACAACCTTTAGAGGAATAATCCCCAGTCAGGAAGCGCGCTGTGCAGGAAAAATCACACTAGATGTGGTGTTCGGCACGCCGGATAATTATAGGTCCGAAGAGGTCACATTCCAAGTGGCCCCGTTCAGTTGCGGATACCACGCTCTGCTGGGGCGGGAAGCGTTTACAATCTTCCAAGCAATACCCTATTACGGGTACATGAAGCTCAAGATGCCCAGGCCGAACGGAATCATCACTCTCGCTAGTGATCCGGACATAGCACTCCGCACCGAAAACAAGACAGCCGCATTGGCCCTTGAGGCACTGTCCGAAGCCCTAGCGGCTGAGGAACTGACTACGCTACGCTCCACGGTAAACAAGGACTATGTGATACTCGACAAAAGATCCAAGTCCACCTCCTTTAAACCAGCGGATGAAATAGTCAAATTCCAGGTCCATCCAACGGACCCCAATAAAACAGCTTCCATCGGGGCACGATTAAACCCCGATGTAGACGCCGCACTGCGAGAATTCCAATGGGAGAATTGGGACATTTTTGCCTGGCACCCTTCAGACATGCCAGGAATCCCACGCAGGCTGGCCGAACACAGCTTAAATATCCTAAAAGGATTCAAACCTATCAAACAAGCCCTTCGGCGTTTTTCTGAGCCCAAGAGACAGGCAATGGGAGAGGAGCTAGCCAAACTATTGGAGGCCAGATTCATCAGAGATATAAAACATCCGGACTGGCTAGCAAACTTGGTGATGGTACCAAAGAAGGACAAATCCTGGCGCCTGTGCGTTGACTTCAAAGACCTTAACAAGGCTTGCCCAAAGGATCCCTTCCCCCTCCCCCGCATCGATCAAATTATCGACGCCACTGCAGGACACGATTCATTGTGCTTCCTCGATGCATACTCCGGTTACCATCAAATCAAGATGGCTGAGTCAGACCAAGCCGCAACGACATTCATCACCCCATACGACCCATTCTGCTTCAACACAATGCCTTTCGGGCTCAAAAACGCCGGCGCAACATATCAGTGCATGATTCAGACATGTTTGGCAAACCAGATCGGCAAAACAGTAGAGGCATACGTGGATGATGTGGTCGTAAAAACAAGACATGTCGAATCTCTAGTAGACGACTTGAGGCTTACATTTGACAATCTCCGAGCATATGACATCAAGCTAAATCCGGAAAAATGCATTTTCGGCATTCCAGCCGGAAAGCTCTTGGGCTTCATTGTATCCGGTAGAGGAATCGAAGCAAATCCAGCCAAGATCCGAGCTTTGTCACAATTGGATATCCCAAAGGACCTCAAACAAATACAAAAATTAACCGGATGCGTGGCGGCTCTAAGCCGCTTTATCTCCCGTTTGGGAGAAAAGGCGCTACCCCTCTATCGCCTCCTTCGGCGCACCGAACACTTCAAGTGGACGGATGCCGCCACGGCCGGACTCGAGGAAATAAAAGCCGTATTGGCAACAAACCCTGTCCTGGCCACGCCAAACATCAGCGAACCAATGCTATTGTACATTGCAGCAACCCATCAAGTTGTCAGCGCAGTACTCGTCGTCGAGTGGGAAACGGACGGACACAAATTCCCCCTTCAAAAGCCGGTTTACTACGTGTCCACTGTCCTCACCCCATGCAAATCACGGTACCCACATTATCAAAAGATTGCATATGCGGTATTCATGGCATCCCGGAAGCTACGACACTACTTTCAAGAGTGTTCAATCACAGTAGCATCGGAAGTACCACTCAACGATATTATAAACAACCGTGACGCAACGGGCCAGATTGCAAAATGGGCCATCGAGCTCCTCCCATTCGACATAACTTATAGGCCACGGCGAGCTATCAAATCACAAGTTTTGGCCGACTTCGTCGCAGAATGGACGGAGGCCGAACTCCCTAAAGAGTACGGCACATATTCAAACTGGATCATGCACTTCGACGGTTCCAAAATGTTGGACGGACTAGGGGCCGGCGTCGTTTTGACGTCCCCCACAGGAGACACAGTTCAATATGTACTCCAGATTATGTACACGGACTCCAACAATGCAGCCGAATATGAGGCCCTTTTACATGGTCTTCGGATGGCAGTATCCATGGGCATTCAACGCCTAGAGGTGCGCGGGGATTCGAACCTCGCGATATCCCAAATAAATGGAGACTTCGATGCCAAGGATCCAAAAATGGCAGCTTACCGCAACGCCATCCTCAAAATGTCAGCTCGGTTTTAGGGGCTCGAATTTCACCATATAGCCCGAGAAAACAATCAGGCGGCAGACGTCCTGGCATGCATCGGCGCAAAACGCGATGCGGTCCCCCCCAACATCTTCCTGGAAATGCTGTTCAAGCCATCCGTAGTATGGGAAGGGGAACATGGCAATATTAGCCCGGACCCAACTGCACTGTCCGACGCTGAACAATCTGACACAATCGGAGGCTCTGCCAATGAAATCACAACCTCAGCCCACGTAATAATGGCCATTATCGCCCCGTGGACAGAACCATTCCTAGCCTACCTTACTAGGAAGGAACTCCCAGAGGACCAAAACGAGGCACGCTGTATAGTGCGGCGATCTAAAGCCTATAAAGTCCATGAGGGAGAACTTTATAAGAAAAGAACTACCGGAGTCCTTCAAAGGTGCATCTCCGAAGAGGAAGGGCGGAACCTGCTGGCTGAAATTCATGCCGGACTCGGTGGCCATCACGCCACAGCCCGGTCCCTTGTAAGCAAGGCTTTCCGTACAGGCTTTTATTGGCCAACGGCCCGGGCGGACGCTCAGGACTTGGTCCAAAAATGCGTCGGTTGCCAGCTTTTTGCAAACCAAAGCCATATGCCACCCACCTCCCTCCAAACTATCCCCATCATTTGGCCTTTCACGGTCTGGGGGCTTGACATGGTGGGACCCCTTAAAGGCAAACCCACAAGAAAAAATACTTACTGGTCATGGCGGATAAGTTCACCAAATGGATAGAAGCCAAGCCTGTTAAGATGGCCGAATCCGGACCTGTGATAGACTTTATATCCGGGGTCGTACACCATTATGGTGTCCCCCACAGCATCATCACCGATAATGGCACGAACTTTACAGCCGATGAGGTAAAACTCTGGTGCAAAAACATGGGCATCAAGCTCGATTATGCTTCCGTCTATCACCCACAAACTAACAGTCAGGTCGAATGTGCAAATGGTCTCATCATGAGCGGCATCAAACCCAGATTAGTGCGGTCCCTCAAGGAATCTAACACGCACTGGGTAGAGGAGCTCGACTCCGTACTCTGGGGGCTGCGGACCACGCCGATTCGCACCACCGGATACACACCATTTTTTATGGTGTACAGCGCAGAGGCAGTCTTGCCTCGCGACATAATTCATGACTCACCTCGAGCGCGCATGTACGAAGAAAGGGAAGCCGAGCTCGATCGGCAGGAAAGTTTGGATGCCTTAGAGGAGGAGCGCGACGTGGCAAAAGCCCGTTCCGCATTCTATCAACAGCAGGCTCGAAGATATCAAAGCAGAGAAGTGCGGGCCAAAAACTACAACGTTGGCAGATTAGTTCTACGCCTGCCGGACAAGAAAAAGGACAAGCTGAAGCCCAAGTGGGAAGGTCCCTTCATAATCGACCAAGTCCTGACTGGTGGAGCATACCGCCTACGAGATGCGTCGGATAACTGACTCGAGCCGAACCCATGGAACGCAGCCCGTGTCCGAAGATTCTATGCCTAGCGCCGGACTCTGTGTTTGTCTCCTTCCTCTGTCCATTTTTTACATTTTCTGTCTTACATTTCTCTCCTTCCCCTCTTTTCTTTTATAGCCCTTAAAGGCTTCTCAAGTGACGTGCTACTTGCGCTCATTAAACCTGGGGGCTTCTTTAACAGAAGCTTATTTACTCGGGCTTCACGCCCACCACATGTGTCAAACTTCCGCATGTACCTTTTCTTCACCATTATATGCATCGATATGACTTATGTTTTGGCCAAGCTGGGTTGCCTGGCTCCTGTGCTTACCCCTACGTTCCCGATTGTTCGACTAGGTGGTAAAGGGAGCACCTCTGCGATTGTTATTGCTGGATCAGCCAGATGTGTACCTCAGACTGGGTGAAGCCGAAAGCTAGCGTTCTTAAGGGAATATTCGGTCGGTGAACTAAAAGATGACCTTTTTTTACTTATTTATATATATGCCCCCAGATGATTTTCCTACGTTTGCAGTCCGGACATGCACTTTAGGGCATGCCTCCCAGAGAAAGGAACCCCTAACGGAACTATTCTCTTTGGAAGATGTTTCTTACTAACCATGTAATATAACATAACTAGTTGGGCACTTGTCTGATAAAGCACTAATGACCCCTACGCCTGGTCTCCATGCATACCCCGGTTCTTACATAACCGGTAGGGTATTTGGACACACTCCGGACCGTCAGGTCCTGAGGTTGAAGCGAAAAGGTCGGCAACGACAAACGATCTACAATCCGGCTAGAAGGCATTACACATGTCAATTGAAAATTACATAGTCACTCTGACTGACCGTATTCCTCTTCAATACCATCTAACAGGCTGTCTAACTTACAGTACTGCTGGGAATACTTTGCGGCCAATTCTACTTGGCCGTAGACTAAGCTTACAGGGATCTCCTTCCCGTCAGGCCCCACAGGTCCGACCTCCGCCATGTGGTTTGGGTCAGACTTCGTGTACCGCATCTTCACCATGGCCCAGGCCTTCCTAGCGCCTTGTCGGCAGGCTGATATCTTCCACAACCAGAAGCACCGCCGAGCTCCCTTAAGCTTCTCCGAAAGCTCTCCAAGGCCCTCGGGCATGGAGTGGGAAGGCCATAAGGCTTGGGCAACGCCTCACATCGCATGCCGAACTCGCTCGTGCAGTTGCGAGAGCTCGGGAAGAAGGTCACCCATAGAACCGGGCATATCCTCTGCAGGACGACCCGTTAGCATACCTACAGACATTACTCTATTAGTCGACTTCCTCGCCGAACTCTTTTCTTTCAAAGATTCGCTTAAGCACTTACTAAATATGCCGCGTCGAAGCCGCTGATTCTCCTTAGTGGAGTCCGACAGCTGGCCACGAACATCTTTAAGTTCAACGTCCAGCTTGGTGTTGGCATCCTGAAGATCATTCTTCTCCCGCCTCACCCTTGTCAGCATACTCTCACCGGCCTTTAGCCGGCGTAAGAGTTGTTGCCTCTCCGGATCCAGTCCGGCGCCATCTGCAATATGATTTGTCAGATTTACACCCATGCCGCACTTCGCAAGATACTAATCTTTCGAAGTGTATCTTACCAGAGGGGGTCTCTTTGGGCTCCCCTACCGCGGCTAGTGCGGCCTCCAGTTGGGCTTTGCACTCTTCCAGCTCCTGGGATAGTACGGTATTCTTCTCTATAAGAACCTGCATAACAAATGATCCTTAAATCAGTTACCCTAACTGTTTCAAGTCTCGGGGGCTACTGGTATATATATATAATTACCAAAATTTTCTTACCCGTATGTCTTTTACATATTGCTCCGTGGCTCTGGCTAGACCATTTTGAGCGGCACGGAGGTACGCATATCCCGAATTAAAGGCATCTAATGCCTCTTGGGAGAAACAAGCATCGCGAAGAATTATCTGGCGACGCCTATGGTTCATGGCACTCTCCACCTCAGAGTTGGTGGCAGACAACCTGTCCACATCCTCCATCGGAGGAGCATCCGGTGCGCACCTTGTGTTCGCCTCCGCCTCCGGACCAGGCTTTGGAGCCTGGCTGGTGGAGGCGCGGTTGGCAGCCTCTCCGGGTATAGTCCGGCGATGTCTCTTTGTCCTCAAGAGAGCACGAGTGTTAATATGCCTCGTAGGTGTAACACCTGGGATAAGGGGGCGTGCCATACCTTTGCGCTGACGCCTCGGTCCGGACTGCACCTCTTTTCTGCCCACGGGGCCCTGCGGCCCCTCGTTGGCTTGCCGCCGCAGGTTCGGCCTCCCGTCTCAAAAACCTCCCCTGCAAAGCTTGGTTGTAATGAGAAAACTGCAAACACGAGAGGGCGGATACCTATTCGGGGTACTGGGACTTCGATCTTAGTTACCTGGGAGGCCGGGATTAGCCCTGGGTAATTGGCCGTAATGGCCACCAAGGCGTTGTCCTTGTTCAATTGATGGAACACTCCATCAATCAGCTCCACAGATATGTCCAGATCCTCTTGAGAGGCCGGGTCGAGGGACCTTCCTGGGTCCTCGGGTTGTGGAGGAGGGCTGCTTATTTCCTTAACAGCCCGGCGCAGTTCCTGTGTTGAAGTCGTTAGACTAAATATTTAACAATGGGAATACAAAACGGATGGGCAGGTAAATACGGCTGCTTACCCAGCTTGGTGGATTGTGCATAGAGAATCCACCCTGTGGGTTGATGCGGAGAAATTCCTCCTATTCTCCCTTATACAAAGTGGACAAGATCTTTAGTAGAGCGGCAGCCGAATCCGGCCCCTTACGGCCGTAGCGGGTGGCGTCGTCCTCCCCGTTGAAGTCCCACATGGGGTGGCTTCTATACTGAAGTGGCTGCACCCCCCGCATAATGCATTAGGCCATAACCCCGATTATGGTCAGTCTGGAATGGGCTAACAATCTTATTCGGCCCATCAGGTAAATGATGTCCCTGTCACTTTCCCTCTGAGGACTCCATGGACGCCAGCTCAGGCGCTTCTTTAAGGCAGCACTGTTGAACTCAGGGAGGCCGATCCGAACAGGATCCGGTAGCGGGACGTCCTCTATATAAAGCCATTCCGAAGGCCAGTCTTCGAACGCCTTCTTTGGGGTTCCGGATAGATATCCGGTCCCGGCGATGCGCCACACTTCGGCTCCGCCCACTTGATACATTGGCCCCTCCTTAGAGCGGGGCACCAGGCAGAATAACCTCTTCCACAACGCGAAATGAGCCTCAACACCCAGGAAGAGCTCGCAAAGAGCGACGAAGCCCGCGATATGCAATATAGAGCCAGGCGTGAGATTGTGCAGCTGGAGGCCGTAGAACTCCAGAAGCTCGCGGAGAAATGGATGAATTGGAAATCCAAGTCCTCTTATGAGATAAGGGACGAGGCACACTCGCTCTCCTTTGGAGGGATTGGGGGCGCTCTCTGCTTGCTCTCCGCCATTATAGTTGGCGAGTCCGGCTCGGACTGGGACCATACAGGCCTGAGGGAGAAATCCCTTGGCCTGAAGCGACACTAGCTCGCTGTGCGGGATGGAGCACCTCTCCCAGTCTCCAGGTTTAGGACTGGAAGGGCGAGAGGAGGAGTTGCGACGGCTGGCCATGTTGGAATGGACCTTTGCTAGAGGCGCTCTGATGATTACTCGCGGAGAGGAGAAGGTGTGGTTTGGATCTGAATCCCCATCCCATTAAATAGGCGGCTCGTTTATGCAGCTAGGGGTGTGAATGTAAAAATACCCCGACTTTTCGCATTCGTTTGATACATGGAAGACGGCCATTATTGGGCGTGGAAGCCAAGGTGCGCTACATTACGAAAATCGGACATTATTCAGCAGGTACACGGAATTTGGAGAAGAACCCGCCTTGCAATGCCGAAGACAATCTGCGCGCCGGACTCATCGTCATTGAAGCCTGGTTCGGGGGCTACTGAGGGAGTCCTGGATTAGGGGGTGTTCGGGTAGCCGGACTATACCTTCATCCGGACTCCAGGACTATGAAGATACAAGATTGAAGACTTCGTCTCGTGTCCGGATGGGACTTTCCTTGGCATGGAAGGCAAGCTTGGCGATGCGGATATTCAAGATCTCCTACCATTGTAACCGACTTTGTGTAACCCTAATCCTCTCCGGTGCCTATATAAACCGGAGGGTTTTAGTCCGTAGGACAACTTCATTATACAACAATCATACCATAGGCTGGCTTCTAGGGTTTAGCATCCTTGATCTCGTGGTAGATCTACTCTTGTACTACCCATATCATCAATATTAATCAAGCAAGACGTAGGGTTTTACCTCCATCAAGAGGGCCCAAACCTGGGTAAAACATCGTGTTCCTTGCCTCCTGTTACCATCTAGCCTAGACGCACAGTTCGGGACCCCCTACCCGAGATCCGCCGGTTTTGACACCAACATCGACCTTGAACCCTGTGTTCATGCTCATGGAAACGATGTATACCTTATCATGGAAGCTTCTCTTAAAATGATTATCCCCTTGTTATAAGTTCATCTTGTATCTGTGGACATGGTTCTGACCATGTTTCTCCTTGATTCCATTTCTCCTGCAAGTTTGAGCACTTGTCTTCTGCAGAGCGTTACCCTATTCCAACCTCTACTATGATTTGTCGTCGAGTATTACCCCCCGGTATCTCGAGATTATCATGGAACTGCATACTTCTTATGAGTTCTTCATCAAGTGCTACATTCTCATAGATTCCAATTTTTCACGGGCTCTGAGTTATTAAACACTCAAAGACACCGATAACTGACTGAAGTCTGCACCGCGATTAAACAAGTCGTGGTAAACTTCATGACTTACGAGTTTGAACTCGATCACGTCATTTCTAGCCTGCTTGGCTATATCCTTGTCATGCCGATTTTAACTATGCTACCTGGTCCTTCTTCCTAGATCAAGAATTTCGAGGTGAGCTAATCTTACGTCGATCTTCCTCGTCATAACAATTGTCCTTGAATGACAAGCTTGATTTCAAGTTTGTGTCGTACCTATGGTTTCAATAACTTCTCGCTTCATCATTCCGTTAACTTGATGTCATCGCCGATCGGTTACATCTTCTTGAAACCTCTCGACAAATGTGTCGTGATCATCATCAACATTTTGACCCCTTCCAAGATATCAATTGAATTCATGATGAGAAGTACCCTCCTTGCCCTCGATGATTTTTGTTATCATCGACCACTTTATTGCCTTCCGTTCAACACAAACTTGTTTGTGTTTCTAGCAACCCTATTTGCTTTTAAGTTAATGGTCGATATTTCATTCTTAGACTATTGCTTGTTGAATCACCTTTCTAACATTGATCATGCTACCTAAGACCATATTTTGGGTCCACTTTTGGACCAATGCTTAATTGTGTATGTTTTCCTCGAGCTTACATCCTTATATCAATTGATCCGACAAATGTTATCTCCTTGTTCACATAAGTGTGGAAATCCATCTTTTGGAAATCTCAATGAATTATCGATGAGTTCATCAGCCACCTCTTCATCCTCTCCTTGTTTTTAATGATGAACTCTTGTTTCGGAACTCGCTTCCATAGTACATTTCCCGAGAATCTTACAATGTCATCTCGTCAAGTCGTGTCGCACCATTTCTTCTCAGGCATCCTGAGTCTGGGGTATCCTGACACCAATCAGATCTGAATCTCGGTCAGATATGATGGTTGGGCCATTACCAAGAGTTATAACATTGGTCTTTATATGACCCGATAAGGTGATGTCATGCCCATCACACCTGGTCGGAGGACTTGTGGTTATAGTTTCCATTTTAGTAAGGTTATCCTTTCTTCCATGATGAAATTGTAAGACTTATTCTATAAGTTGTTCTTGATGGATCCTTTTTGTTTCCAAAGTTTGATCTTCACCTGTTGACCATGTCAATGCTATCTCGAGGCATGTCCATGGTACTCCGATTTTCAACAGGAACATTTGAATCCCTATGCTAAATGTTTCATGCTCAGTTATCCAAACACCGCTGTATGGGTAATGTCATGAAAATTCTCTCCCCTACCTAAAGAGTTTTCTACATTATATCCTGTCATGGATATCATGCTCTACTTGACCTTGGGAAGGATATATCCCTGAAATATGTGTATAAACACATTTTCCTTTCCATTGTGCTGTTTAATCTGATAATCATATCTTCCTTGCCATTTGATGGTTTAACATTGCTGTTTAATCTGATAAGTAGACACGGAAGAGTGCAATCTCTCTTGCCGAGCCGTGTGGTCCTCAAGCTCATCTGCTCAGTTGATGATGGTAATGCAGTTGTCGTGGCTGCCGGCGGCGGGGAAGAAGATCTGAGGCGGCGAAAGACAGTCTGGAGAGCGGATCCCTGCTGTGGTGAACCCTTCCGTCGTTGGAGCAGCTGAGCTGGGGTGGAACACATCACCGCAGGAGCAGGACAAACTACACAAGGTTTTCTTTGACACATATTTGTAACAAAAGTAATTGTGTAAGGGATTGTTTGAATTTGAGGATTCTAACAATGCAGGGATAGGAAATAGACAGGAATAGGATAGGAATGCACGTGCAAAACAGAAAATTTAAAAACATAAGATTTCTGCCAATCTGGGTGTTGGGTTCACAAGAATTGGAAGATCACATGATGCAAAGAAGCATGGTGAGATTAAGTCAAACCACAAGAAAATGTACGGTTATAATGCTATTATGCTACTATCTCTTAGTCTTGTGCTTCATGAATAGGAATTTGAAAAGGAGGACAAGTGGAAATTAAAATTCCTACGGGTTTTCTTTCAAGGAGACACTAAAGGAACAAATCCTATACTTTTCCTTTGGTCCATTCCTTTGCACCAAATTCATGAAAAGTAGTACCATACAAAACTTTCCAATTCCTATGTTTTTCATTCACTTTTCCTTTCAAGCACTGGCGATTCTAGTAGGCAGGCTTGAGCAAGGAAAAGCCTACACTAAAAAAATGTTTTTGTGCTACTTCTGTTACTTTGGACCCAGGCCACTGCCCTACTAGCTCAACTCCCAGGGCCATCGACAAATGCACAGCTCAAACACACAGAGATAAATAATGATGGCATTCAAGAGAGTCCATCACGGATAGCTTAGTTTCCTAGTACCTCGCTGCTTGTCATATGGTAGGATAAAATAATCGTATTTCCCGTTACTCTGTGTGCTCAGTGGACAATATATATAACATGTAGAGTAAAAAAGATATGCAACAAGTGTACAACCTCTTTGGCGAAGCCATGTCGATCTCAGCATGATTGCGTTGGCTAGTGAGGATGCTCCGGCTGACTTGGCTGTCGGAGGAGGGGAAGAAGATCTTAGGCGTCTGGAGATGGAGCCCGAGGTACTACTCCACTGTGATGGAGGGTTTCATCGTTGGAGCAGCTCCGGTGAGTTGTACGACACCGAGGCTGAAGTAGGACAAGAGAGACAATGTCAACCTGAGTGGAATTCTAATAGCATCTCGAATAAATGACGTAAAATACATAACCACAAAGTGCTAGATGTAACATACATCAGCCACTCATCTCTGAACTTAATTGTCAAAACTGAATTTAAATGTCTTAACTGAACTTGACTGTCGAAACTGAATTTTGCTGTCGAAACTGAATTTTACTGTCAAAACTGAACGCACTAGAGGTGAGGCTACACGTCAGTCGACTGATTTTTTTTATCTCTGGTCAGTCAATTTTGCAGCCGTTGGATATGAAATCAAGGGCCTACAGTTCATCTTCAACCTCCACCCCCCTGAGCTGCCAACCACCACCGGCCAAACAGCCGCCCGCGGCCGGTGGTGCGCCGCCCCGCCCGCCCC
>NC_041390.1:153249263-153312620 GCF_002162155.2 Triticum dicoccoides
GTACCTCTCCGGTGAGCCCCCCTTCCCGCTGCAGCTGGTTCTTCCTTAACTCCGGCGAGCCCCCCACCCCCTGAAAATTGACTGACCCAAAAGTCGATTTAGTCAACTGAAGTGTAGCTAAATCGGAGCAGCATCACAAGCAAGAGCGAGAGCAGCAGCGCGAGCAAGAGCAGACAAAGCATGTGACCGAGAGCAAGAGCAGAGCAGCAGCTCCTACTGATGTGGACATCACCGCCGAGGGAGCGACACCGTGGAGGAAGTGGATGGTGCCGCCGCCGTGGATGGAGCCGCGCCGTGTCGGCTCGGGACCGAGTGTCGGTAGCACCATGAGATCGAATCAAGAAGAAAATGCGGCGATTAGTGTACAACCTCTTTGGTGGCGCCGATTAGGCCGCAGCTTCATCCGAGGAAATGGTGATGATGATGCTCTTCCGGTGGTGCAGGTGAAGACAGCGGTGTGGGAATGGAGGTGGCGCGAAAGACGAGGGGAATGTCAGGGCAGCTCCTTGGAGGTGGAGGACGGGGTGGCTGAACAGGCGGGACGACCAGATCGACGACGGATCCTCATCCGGTACGGTGGATGAGGGACGTCGAGGTGTTGATGTGAACGATGTCGTCGGGGAAGAGGCTCCGGCTGGGTGGCGGACAGAGGAGGGTGTGGGGCTTCGTGGGTTTTCCCGGCCTCGGTGTACGAATGGGTGAGCGGATGGGATGGGAGCGAGGAACCATGGCTTAGGGACGCGCTTGTTCGAGATGTGGGGTAAGTTACGAAAGTACCCCCGCCGATTTGAGGCAGTTCTTTTAGTTCAGGGGTATCACGGGCATTTTGCGTGTCAGGATTTCACAGGAGGTGGGAGTTTTCGCGCGCGTTGTAATTTTGAAATAGCAAGGCGCGGGTTGAGATGGAGGGAGTTGTCGGAGCACAACGAGACAAAGATTTATCTTAAATATTTCGGGGTAACAAGGCGCGGGTTGAAGAGGCGGGAGTTTCGCAGCACAATAGACAGAGACGCTAGCTTGAAATTTTGGCATAACAAGGCGCGTCTTGAAATTTCAGGAGAACAATCTTAATGTGTACACAAAAAAAGACAATTTAGACTAGCATGATATACTACGTACAATGTGTTTAACACGCACAACACAAACACACAAACACCATTTAGACTAGTAAGATACACGTGCATTGCACGCATGAGATTTGGCAACCAAATTATGAATAAATACCACATTATAGCATGTAAGCTTTGAGTCATATATGCATGATGTAGATGTTTGTTTAATTCTTATAGTTCATTTCATTCAAAATCATCTAGTTTTTATAAGAAAGCTAATCTATTTTAAGATTCATGGAATTGTGCGTTGTAAGGCATAAAGTAAAAATAAATCATGTAGAAAAACATTTGGGCAATTCTGATACAGAAGATTCTAAAACAAAGAAGAAGTGCTTGTGTTTTGAGATTTGTGCATTATGCTTAAGTTCAACCATAGAGTCTTTTAGATTGTACATGTGGCAAAATCTGGTGGAATCTAGATGATATCCAATGGCCAGTAGTGCTCAAATTTGCCAGCTCTGCACCATCGGATTGGCCTCATCCAACGACCATCTTTCAAAGTTAAATTTATCCGTACACTATATAAAAATATAAAATAATATATATATATATATATATATATATATATATATATATATATATATATATATAGGGTATAGATATAGATATGTGATGCGAAAGCCACCCATCATCTCCAATTAGAATAGTGTGTCCATGTATGGATGCAATGTGGCCAAACGATGTCTGCCATCAATATCTCAAATTCAAACAAGTCCGACCTTGTTCAATGTGTATACATTACAACATGCTCGTTTCCAAACCACACCGTGCAGATCTCTGTTATATTCATGCATGCATGTGTTTCAAACATCATGATCTCTTATTCAAATATTTGAATTCAACTTTACATTGATTATGAACTCACCTAGTCTTTTACACCCACACATTGGTCTTCTCTTTATAATTGTACCACTAACTTCCTCTTGTGCATGCATGCACACACACTACTAGTCGGCATTATCCATCGCACACATGCAATCTCTTTCTTCAGGTCGGTCTCCCATGAAGGCACACACACACGCACATCCCACTCTCCACCATATCAGGCATTCTTTATCTCTCACGTGCATGTGCAATGATCGATGTTTCTCTATGTGTGTGTGTGTATAGCTAGGTCTTTCATAGTCTTCCACATGAACCGATCAATCTATATATCTAGTGAGGTCTCACCCTCTTTCCCACGTCCACATCGATCAATCTATACCTCCCTATATAGGATTACATATATAGCTAATACACCCACATTAATTATATATCCAACGCCCCCCTCTCATCATCCACGCCTTTCGCTTCATCTCTCAGACGCGCGCACAATGGCGAAGACAGGGGGCAGCAAGGGCCCTGCCCCCCTAACACCACTATATATCGAGGCTAATATGAATGTGATCATTAGACAATTGCTGGTGAAAATGGTTTAAGTTGATGAATTGGCCCTCCTCGTAAAGGATTAGCAATGCTTGGCCCCCTAGCTCATGGGACATTTTTCATGGCTCTGCCACTGCGTGCAATAGCGCACATTCTCGCCCCCTCTCTCTAAATATCGATCTCGCAGTTGTGCACTCCTTCATAGTCTCCCTCCACTCGGCCCCTCGCACCATCTTCTAGCCCCCACCGGATTTTGCCACATGTACAATCTAGCAGACTCCTGGTTGAACTTAAGCATAATGCACAAATCTCAAAACAACAGTGGTTCTCCTTTGTTCTAGAATCTTCCGTATCATAACTGCCCAAACTTTTTTCTAGTTGAATTGCCATTTTTTGTTTGTACTTTATGCTTTACAACGCACAATTCCATGAATCATAAAATAGATTAAGGGCTTCTTTGATTCAAAGGGTTCTCAAAGGAATTTTGGAGGATTCTAATCCTTAGGAATTTTTCCTATCTTGGTTGTTTGATTCGTAGGATTGTAAACCATAGGAATTTTTCCATATGATTCATTTGCACTAGATTTCATAGGAAACATCCCATCCACTCAAACCTCTTTGAAAGAATTCTGCGTTTTTTCTATGCACAATCAAAGACTCGTACAATCCTGTAGGATTCAAGATGACATTCCACTCTAATCCCATGTTCTTCCTATTCCCGCGTTTTGGAAATCCTACGAGTCAAAGATGCCCTAGGTTTTTTATAAAAATAATTGATTTTGAATGAGATGAACTATAAGAATTAAACGAAGGTCTACATCAGGCATATATGACTCAGAGCTTACATGCTACAGTGTGGTATTTATTCATAATTTGGTTGCAAAATCTGAGGCGTGCAATGCATGTGTACCTTACTAGTACTTCCAGTATGGGCAAAACAAAATGGCACGCTACACAGTGTCTCTCTTACAGTTCATGAAGCCACATGGCACATGTGGAGGTGTTGTCGCACATCCTTGTGTGGATTGATCACAATGACGTGCTGTTGGTTCCAGAAGAATGTACTCGTCCTCCCTGAGCCACACTGGCGGTACATGCACGAAGCGAAGATGTGCACACACTCCACATGCACACTCATTCCCTCGCACGCACACTCGGGTACACGAGCGGACGCAATTTTGTACCAAGATGCACCCCATGTGATAATTTGACGCGTGTATAGTCATTCACTTCATTGATGGTCAATTAATACAGCGCATGCAAATTGAGTGGACATGAGGGCGGAAGAAAGACATTACTACTCCACTGCGCGCATGCGAGTAGTTAAATCATGGGTTACTAGTAGTATTTCCATTGGTCTCCTTCGTATTTTGTGCCAATTTTTGACTAACATAATATTTACGCATCTGAGCAGTGTAGTCTACTTGAAATTTATGTTCCACTAAACTCATCGCGAGCCGTTTCGGTCCTCGAAACCAAAACCCATCAATTTATCTTTACCTAGTTCCCATCACATTCAAAAGTACTGGTGCTACAATTAAGTGCAAGCCTGCTCACACCTACTAGTACGTACCAAACCTGAGCGTGTTCCCACTATGCAGGTATTAGAACTAGTGCTAGTACTTAGGTTATAAAAAGGGGAACTACCTAACCGAAGATTACTCTACCTTTCCTCCTCATAAGTGTTTCTTCTTCGTCCGTCCTTGCCATGTCCAGTGCACAGAGCTCTAGGTCGAGAACTACTCGTAAAAAGGGAGCAGCAACCAAGGCTGCGGAAAAAAGAGAGGGCTCCCCGCCACGCAGAGACCTCGAAAGATCTCTCACGGGCTGGCGATGGCTCCCAGGAGCGCCCTAGCCGCGGAGGCGAACATGCCGAGCTGGCGGCGCTGGAGTTGTTATCCCTCGACGGCATGCCCGATCTGCTCAATAAGCACCTCAATAAGCAGAAGGAGTTCATCCACGGCTTGGTGGAGCTGCTGAAGGAGAGCCTCGACAACATGCCCACTAAGCTCAATAAGCAGGGGGAGTTGACCGCCAGCTTGGTGATGCTGCTGAAGAAGAGCATTGCCTCGGAGAAGAAGGTGACCAGCGAAATCCTGCAACTTTAGGAGGACAAGGCAAAGCTCTGCCATGAGCTCGACCTTCTGAAGGAGAAGAACGCCGGCTGGAAGAAGCTACATGAGAGTAGTAGTTCCTCGATGAAGATGTTGCAGGCCCTCGTCATGGAACAGAAGGAGGAGTTGGCGAAGCTCCGCATCGAGCACCCGGCTGCTGTCAATGTACGTAATGTGGCCGTGGAATAGATGATGAAGGCTTGCGTCGAGAAATCCCGCGTCATGGATAGTATGAAGAAGATGGCGGAGGAGAAGCACAAGGAGATGGAGGTCGTGGAGGCGATGAAGAAGCAGCTACGACTTCGCGGCGAATTAGATCATTTGGGGTGATAATCTTCCTTCTTCTTTTGCTCCTGTGTTTCTTCTTTTGCTTCCGGTGTTTCGCCACATGTGTCATGTTCTCTGCGAGGCATGAATAGAACAATGCTAACAATGAGATGACTAGCAAATTAGATCATTTTTTATTGCCATATGACACTGGGCTGCCATGTTTCGTGCTCCTCCGTCGTAGTACTACTCCAGTGGAAAACTTCAGTATACCGCACGGTTCTTTGCTCCTCCTCAGGTCGTCGACACATTTATACGAGCAGTAAAATCACAAGGCCCCGCCTTCCAGCAGTAATGGGCCGTTAAATCACAAAGGACCTCGCCTCTCGTGAAAAGGACCAAGCTAGAATGCCCCGCCCTCTAGCCTTTTAAAAATGTATACATTTGTACAGTAGTAGTATCGATGGATTATGCCATGGAGCAAAACTAACAAGATGAAATTAAATAAAAAAGGTGGTACATATAGAGAGCGCTCGTCGCCAAATTATGCATATACTATATGACACTACCCAGTACTAGTAACATAGACTAGTAACTAGTCTATGTTACTCTCCACTATGACCAGCGAAAGTCAAGGCGCGAATACCAATGAGGGCCTGGTTGTGTCTATACTTGGACAACTCACTCGACTGCATGCGCACCAGGCAGACGAAGCTCGTGTCGTGTTGGTGCTGTGTGCGGCCCGCACATTAACCAAAACCTCGTGCCTCCATCTTAGCCTCTATGTTTGAAACTTTCTCAATCTCAAGGCCAAGGAGCAACGTGAAACCTATGATAGAGCCAATCAGATGGTTGAGAATACTACAATTCATAGCTACAAATGCTTGTGTGAGAGAGGACGAGTGCGTGCGTGCACCTCTTCTTAGAGTACAAGTGTATGTGGGTGGCATCGACCTAGGGAGCAGTGATGCTGCCCCGAGAGATAGGTGTAATGCGTCTGAAAAAAAGACTAGTCTATAGCTCGCCACGATGCTATTCCCGTCGAACGCCAAGCGTAAGATATGTATCCGATGGCGCCAGTTTTTGCACGTACACAACAGTAGAAAAAGAACTAGTACCATGGCACATGCTACACCATGGCCGAGGAAACGTGCCGACGTTATGCCATCCGGGAATAGTGCCCCACTTCGAAACTAGAACCATCAATAAATTTTGAGCGCATCTCGTCACATTCCAAATTACTACTACTACCATGCTATATTTAATTACAAACCTGTTCACACTGATCACAACCTAAACGGTTTCCCACTTAGGAGGGTATTAGTAGTACTCGGTTATAAATACTACTATGCTAAGATGACTGCACATTCCTCCTCAACTACTCATCCACAAAAAACAATCAAGTCAATCAAGCCATGGCCAGCGTGAGTTCTGGGTCGAGAGATTTCTACCAGGGAGAGGTGAGCATGGAAGAGGAAGCATGAGAGATGTTCCGCCTTGCCGCGAAAGCAGCCGACATGTCCAGCCGCGCAGCAGTAGCAGCACAGAGGTCCCGCCGCGCCGCCGAAGCAGCACGGAGGTCCCGCCGCGCCGTCAATGTAGCAGACTGGTCTGGCCACGCCGCAGAAGCAGCAAAGATGTCCCGCCGCGCCGTCAAAGCAGCATGGAGGTCCCACTGCACCGTGACGGCTTAGGAAAATTTCTCGCAGGCAGGCAAGGACTCTTACAGGCGCATGCATGCGATGGTCCATAGCCAGATGGATCAGATCTCTGGCTGGGCGAGGTTGCAGGACGAGGCTACCGGCGTCATCCGACAACTAGGGGAGGGCAATGCGAAGCTCCGGGGCGAGCGCAACCTACTGTGGGTGAAGATCGCCGGAAGGGCGAAGCAGGAGGAGGAGACCGCTGCCTTGTTGCAGAGGACGGGCGTCATCATCAAGAAACTTATGGACGAGAATGCCATCCTCCACATCGAGCGCAATAGGCTAGTGGAGGAATCCATGGATGCTGCCAAGCAGCGTATTAAGGACATGAAACTGATGAAATAGATCATCACCTGCCACGAGAACTAGTCTCCGTGACCTGCAGCGCATAAAGAAAGTAGAGATCAGTGAGCCAGATCATTATACGCGTCTTCCTTCTTCTTTTGCCCTTGTGTATTTCGGGCGTAGCCGCATGTGGCTTTTTTAATTATCTTCCTAATTATGTAAGACAATTATTATCCACTCTTGTCGTCCTTATATATATGCATTAGTCTTGCTATAAGTCGCAGTAGATGCTATATAGGTCGGTCGGATCTTACATCAAGATCCATGCAAAATTTTCTTTTCAGATTTTCTTTTTTCTCTCTTAAATCTCGGTCGAGTGAGACATTGCCACGCCATTAAACAGAGGCTCGGGCGCCATTAATGGAGACCTTGGGAGAGAGGTGGACGATAGATGGGGGTCAAAGGGCTCTCCTCCCAATAAGCACGCGCAGGGGTCCGATCGCACGCCTCCCGTACTCAAATAGCTACCCTGCACGGAGCCTCCTAGCTAATAAAAAAGGGGACACGTGGCGACACGTAAATGGTAAATAGAACGCCCACGGTTTCAATAATACTTGTGTGTCCGATTGTAACGTGACAACACTTGTTCCAAAATGACTTTGTTGATTGTTAATGTGTGCCCTTCGCAAATCGGACAGCAAAATTACCACAACATGTTGGTGCCATGTCATGACACCAAGCCAAGTTTCATGATTTTCATGTGTGTTTTGGATTTATAGGAATTAAAAAACCAAGTTTCTCAATGTTTCCAGCCGAGCCATGACGCCCACATGTTTAAATTTCATTCCATTTCTGGCATGGGACCTAGAAATTTACCCGAGGACACACATGTGATTTTTCAACCAGCTTTGGTGCACTGGAGCATGTGCTTGTATTTAAAATTTGAATTATGCACACAAAGGTGACACGTTCCCTCTCAGAACCACGGGCCTTCTTGAGAGAAGCTCCGGTTTGCAAGAAACTTATACCAAAACTTGTTCCTATTCTGCAATTTTTTTTACCACAGCATGGTAGTACCATGACATGACACCATGCCAAGTTTCATGATTTTCAAGCATGTTTTGGATTTACAAGAATTTTAAAACTAATCTTCTCAATGTTCTCGGCCGAACCACGATGCCCAGATGTTTGAATTTCATTCCCATTTCTTGCATGGGACCTAGAAATTCACCCGAGGACACACATGTGATTTTTCAATCAACTTTGGTGCACGGGAGCATGTGCTTGTAGTTCAAATTTGAATTATGCACATTAAATGACCAGAAATTCAATTAATGTATAAAAAAGGCCAAACGAACCCAGAATAATTCCAAATTTTAACAGGGCACTCATATAGTTCTATGTTGCCTCTATAAAGAAATCTGGGGGATGCAGCGTATATTCTTTCGGATACAAAGGTATAAAGAAATAAAGAAATTAGCATACCTATTTAATTCTTGGGTTCTTATTATTTATGCCACTAGTTGTGTATCACTACTCAGTTTTGCCATTAGAAGTTACAACTACTCAAAAAATGCCATCGATCCGTGAGATGCCTGCTCAAAAATGCAATTAGATATCTAAAAAATGCCATTGTTAAGTTAGATGTTTGCTCAGAAATGCCATTAGACATTGTTATTTTCACGTCAAACCCGTTGACCATGTTACATGACAAAAATAAGCTGATTCTCACAATGATAAGTTAATGGTGTCCAGCACAACACACCCCTCAAATAAAACTAAGCACCCTAGAATTCTTTGACAAAACTAAGCACCATGAAATTCTTTGACAACTAAACTGCTGGCTATATGATGTTGGCCATATATATTGTACGTATATAATGTGAAGAAACGAGTGGTAGTACTATACCAACTAAAAGATGAAATGTACGAAATATAACGAGAAGAAACATAACATAGTTTTGCTGGGGGCTCAGCACAACACACCCTTTAAATAAAACTAAGGACACAAGAAATTAAACTAAGCAATTAATCCGGTAGACACTGCATTAGAACCACCATGAGCAACGACACAGCCACCTTACTCGGAGTCCTCATCCACGTCCTCGACTTCGTCCTTGTCCCTCTTCCTCTTGGGTGATACTTCTTTGCTTGAACCGCACACTTGGCTCTTGCTCTTCATCCAACCCTTGTAGATATTGAAACAAAGGTAGCCATCCATTGCAGCGTAGTGGATGTGGTCTATATCTAGTAGAGTCCACTGCCATGCATGATGAAACATGTGCGGAGGTTTCTTCAGTTCATCGTACGAAGGATGAACCATGGCTCCTGCCAGGGTTAGCATTGAAGGCTGATCATGGGAGGGCAGCAACCCTTCCTTCTGGAGGTCGAAGGGGTCGCCTACAATGAGGCCTATCCGACCAAGGATTTCCTTGTTGTTCCTAAAGTCTACAGTAACGAATTTGACTCAGCCGCCCTTGAGGAACTCCTTAAATTCCTCACACTCAACGTCGGCATGGCATATGTGGTAGACCAAGCATAAGTCATGCACGCAAACCTAGATCACGGCGGGCTTCTTCTTCTCTGCCTCCTTTAGATTCTTCTCGCTTCCCAGGACTATGGTGTACTCCACATCTAGCCCAGCGACCCACTCATCATTTGAGTTTTTGAACATGCCTTTGAAGCGAGCAAGGCATTCTTTCACCGTTGCGGAAGAACGGGTGTAGATGATGTCGAACTCATCGCCGGTGATGGTTCTAACCTTGTACTCACTGCCAATCATGGAGATTTGGGATGCCGTGGATTTGGAAGGAGGGTTGGATTAGTGGAACTGCCGTAATGTGAAAGGACGGGACGACTAGGAGCAGTTTATCGATTGTAAAAATGTCGAGTGGGGGGCGCGTGCAAATGGTAGGGTAGTGGCTTGCCTGGTGGATAAATGGATTCATGCATAGTACTATGGGGGCCCAATTAGATGTCATGTCTACTTGACGCCCAATTAAATGGCTTTCGATGTCATGTCAAGCGTCGGGAAAATTACAGGTGATACGAAGCTCTCCATTCTCCCATGATACGGGCTTCCGAGAGCCCTTGGATCTGAGATCGAACGGTTGCATGGCGTGATTCTAGAACTATGGGTGAATACCCTATGCCGGAGGGTTATTCTGTGAATACCCTATGCCGGAGGCTTCCGAGAGCCCTTGGATCTGAGCCCTTGGATCTGAGCGTGATTCTAGAACTATGGGAGAGCTCTCCATTCTCCCATGATACTTATCATGGTCACGCCTACCACGACCATCGCCTCGCTCGCGCGGTCGCGGCCTTGGAGATTTAACATGGTGCGTTAGGCTATCTGATGTTGGCATGTCATACATAGTCATCACTTAGTCACTCATACAACAAGGTTAGCTATAAGGTTGGCTATAAGAGTTTTTTTTGTTTACTTCTCTCTATCTCTTTCTTCATAGTATTTATTGCATTTGCCAAGGAGTGACCTCTTCCAATGAAATGGTGCTTGGATGAGGTGCTATGGGCATTAAATGGCTTAGCAACTCAAGTCCCCAATGCATAGGTGCTTAGTTTTTTGTTGCTAAGTTTGCTTCATCTAGGTACACGCGCTTATCACTGTTTCTTCCTCGGGTCACCAAACTAGTCTCTCTCTTCTTAATTAACTTGCCACATCAGACTTTATGCCTATGTGGCAGGCTTAGCACCTGTAGGATCAAGTACAATAGTGGGCTATAAGCCTGCTTTACATGGAATTTTTGCTTATGTGGGGGAAAGAGGCAAGGAAAAAGTGGAGGAGTGGGCTCTCAAGCAAGAGCCAGCCTCTACATGGTGGAGCATCGGGAGAGGCACCTGTATGGATGTGGTCAGGAATCGGGAGACTCACGCCGGTCGTAGCGCCACAGTTAAAATGATAATGGCAAGTCAAATCACCGGGCCCCACCTCTCCAGTAGTAACTTACTATCAAATCACACAGCCCTACGTTTGCAGCAGCCTACTTCCTCATCTTCTTGCGTCTATGTAGAACCGACTAGGCGGAACTTCCCCGCCTACCGCGCGGGAAAAGCCCTGCCCTCGACTTTTAAATAGTACAGTATACTAATTTTGTATCCATGAACTGCGCCATGGAGCAAAGCCTCAAGAAAATGGTGGAACACATGTACGGAGTATACAACACGCCGGTCGCGTTCGCGTCGCACCCCAGACGGTCGGTCAGTCTGGCACACCGCTCTCCAAATGGAACGCGCGTCATATTGCGTTTGCACACATATGTGGAACCGCAATTGAGAACCGACCATAGGCACACTCCTCGGCCCCGCAAGTCGGGTGAGTTAATAGAAGAGAGAGACGAGCGATAGTACTACTAGAGAAGTGTTGTAGGAGTACATATGTTGGTACCTGGACAACCCCTGCCAGACACGGAAGATTAGTTCGTCGATGCATGTGACCAGACTCCAACAGACACGCCTGGATTGGCTATCGTCTACATATCTGCTATGTCTTGAGCTTGCGTTGGTTTTCCCCGAAGAGGAAGGCATGATGCAGCAGAGTAGCGTAAGTATTTCCCTCAGTTTTTGACAACCAAGGTATCAATCCAGTAGGAGGCCACACTCAAGTCCCTCGTACCTGCACAAAACGATAGCTACTCGCAACCAACGCGATTAGGGGTTGTCAATCCCTTCACGGTCACTTACGAGAGTGAGATCTGATAGATATAATATTTTGGTATTTTTGGTATAAAGATGCAAAGTAAAAAGTAAAGGCAAAGTAAAAAAGCAAAACAAGATTAAAGTGATGAAGATTGATATGATGAGAATAGACCCGGGGGCCATAGGTTTCACTAGTGGCTTCTCTCATGAGCATAAGTATTCTACGGTGGGTGAACAAATAACTGTTGAGCAATTGACATAATTGAGCATAGTTATGAGAATATCTAGGCATGATGATGTATATAGGCATCACGTCCGTGACAAGTAGACCAAAACGATTCTGCATCTACTACTATTACTCCACTCATCGACCGCTATCCAGCATGCATCTAGAGTATTAAGTTTAAAACAGAGTAACGCCTTAAGCAAGAGTACATGATGTAGAGAGATAAATTCATGCAATATGAAATAAACCCTATCTTGTTATCCTTGATGGCAACGATGCAATACGTGCCTTGCTGCCCCTTCTGTCACTAGGAAAGGACACCGCAAGATCGAACCCAAAGCTAAGCACTTCTCCCATGGCAAGAACTACCAATCTAGTTGGCCAAACCAAACGGATAATTCGAAGAGTCTTGCAAAGATAACCAATCATACATAAAATAATTTGGAGAAGATTCAAATATTATTCATAGATAGACTTGATCATAAACCCACAATTCATCGGTCTCAACAAACACACTGCAAAAAGAAGATTACATCGAATAGATCTCCACAAGGGAGGGGGAGAACTTTGTATTGAGATCCAAAAAGAGAGAAGAAGCCATCTAGCTACTAACTATGGACCCGAAGGTCTGAGGTAAACTACTCACACTTCATCGGAGAGGCTATGATGATGTAGAAGCCCTCCGTGATGACGGCCCTCTCTGGCGGAGCTCTGGAACAGGCCCCAAGATGGGATCTCATGGATACAGAAAGTTGCGGCGGTGGAATTAGGTTTTTGGCTCCGTATCTGTTCGTTTGGGGGTACGTAGGTATATATAGGAGGAAGGAGTACGTCGGTGGAGCATCGAGGGACCCACGAGGCAGGGGGCGCGCCCTAGGGAGGGCGCCCCCACCCTCGTGACCGCCTCTTTGACTCCTTGGAGTAGGGTCCAAGTCTCCTGGATCACATTCGGTGAGAAAATCACGTTCCCGAAGGTTTTATTCCGTTTGGACTCCGTTTGATATTCCGTTTCTTCGAAACACTGAAATAGGAAAAAACAACAATTCTGGACTGGGCCTCCGGTTAATAGGTTTGTCCCAAAAATAATATAAAAGTGGAAAATAAAGCCCAATATAGTCCAAAACAGTAGATAATATAGCATGGAGCAATCAAAAATTATAGATACGTTGGAGACGTATCAGGCATCCCCAAGCTTAATTCCTGCTCGTCCTCGAGTAGGTAAATGATAAAAAGAGAATTTTTGATGCGGAGTGCTACTTGGCATAATTTCAATGCAAATCTTCTTAATTGTGATATGAATATTCAGATTCAAAAGATTCAAGACAAAAGTTTATATTGACATAAAAATAATAATACTTCAAGCATACTAATAAAGCAATTATGTCTTCTCAAAATATCATGGCCAAAGAAAGTTATCCCTACAAAATCATATAGTCTGGCTATGCTCTATCTTCACCACACAAAGTATTTAAATCATGCACAACCCCGATGACAAGCCAAGCAATTGTTTCATACTCTAACTTTTTCAAAACTTTTTCAATCTTCACGTAATACATGAGCGTGAGCCATGGATATAGCACTATAGGTGGAACAGAATGGTGGTTGTGGAGAAGACAAAAATGGGAAGATAGTCTCACATAAACTAGGCGTATCAACGGGCTATGGAGATGCCCATCAATAGATATCAATGTGAGTGAGTAGGGATTTCCATGCAACGGATGCACTAGAGCTATAAGTATATGAAAGCTCAAAAAGAAACTAAGTGGGTGTGCATCCAACTTGCTTGCTCATGAAGACCTAGGGCAATTTGAGGAAGCCCATCATTGGAAAATACAAGCCAAGTTCTATAATGTAAAATTCCCACTAGTATATGAAAGTGATAACATTAGAGACTCTCTACTATGAAGATCATGGTGCTAGTTTGAAGCACAAGTGTGGTAAAAGGATAGTAACATTGTCCCTTCTCTCTTTTTCTCTCATTTTTTTATTTTATTTTTATTTTTATTTGGGCCTTTTCTCTTTTTTATGGCCTTTTTTTATTTGGGCTTCTTTGGCCTCTTTTATTTATTTATTTTATTTTTCGTCCGGAGTCTCATCCCGACTTATGGGGGAATCATAGTCTCCATCATTCTTTCCTCACTGGGACAATGCTCTGATAATGATGATCATCACACTTTTATTTTTCTTAAAACTCAACAATTACAACTCAATACTTAGAACAAAGTATGACTCTATATGAATGCCTCCGACGGTGTACCGGGATATGCAACATGACAATGATGGAGTGTGTCATAATAAATGGAACGGTGGAAAGTTGCATGGCAATATATCTCGGAATGGATATGGAAATGCCATAATAGGTAGGTATGGTGGCTGTTTTGAGGAAGGTATATGGTGGGTGTATGATACCGGCGAAAAGTGCGCGGTATTAGAGAGGCTAGCAAAGGTGGAAGGGCGAGAGTGCGTATAATCCATGGACTCAACATTAGTCATAAAGAACTCATATACTTATTGCAAAAATCTAGAAGTTATCAAAGCAAAGTATTACGCGCATTCTCCTAGGGGGATAGATTGGTAGGAAAAGACCATCACTCGTCCCCGACTGCCACTCATAAGGAAGACAATAAATAAATAAATCATGCTCTGACTTCATCACATAACGGTTCACCATACATGCATGCTACGTGAATCACAAACTTTAACACAAGTATTCTTTAAATTCACAACTACTCAACTAGCATGACTTTTAATATTGTCACCTCCATATCTCAAAACAATTATCATGCTTCAATCTTTTCTTAGTATTCAACACACTCAAAAGAAAGTTTCACAAATCTTGAATACCAAGCATATTATTATTAAGCAAATTACCATGCTATTAAGACTCTCAAAATAATTTAAGTGAAGCATGAGAGATCAATAGTTTCTTTAAAACAAATCCACCACCATGCTCTAAAAGATCTAAGTGAAGCACATGGAGCAAAATTATAACGCTCAAAATATATAAGTGAAGCACATAGAGCAAAACTACTTAGCTCAAAAGATATAAGTGAAGCACATAGAGTATTCTATCAAATTTTAATTCATGTATGGCTCTCTAAAAAGGTGTGTACAGCAAGGATGATTGTGGCATACTAAGACACAAAGACACAAATAATACAAGACGCTCCAAGCAAAACACATATCATGTTGGTGAATAAAAATATAGCTCCAAGTAAATTACCGATGGAAGTGGACGAAAGAGGGGATGCCTTCCGGGGCATCCCCAAGCTTTGACTTCTTGGTCTCCTTGGATTATCTTGGGGGTGCCATGGGCATCCCCAAGCTTAGTCTCTTACCACTCCTTGTTCCATAATCCATCAAAAAAATTCACCCAAAACTTGAAAACTTCACAACACAAAACTTAAAGTAGAAAACTCGTGAGCTCCGTTAGCGAAAGAAAACAAAAGACCACTTCAAGGTACTGTAATGAACTCTTTATTTATATTTGTGTTAAACCTACTGTATTCCAACTTCTCTATGGATTATAAACTATTTTACTAACCATAGATTCATCAAAATAAGCAAACAACACACGAAAAACAGAATCTGTCAAAAACAGAACAGTCTGTAGTAATCTGTAGCTAGTGCAAGATCTGGAACCCCAAAAATTATAAAATAAATTTATGGACGTGAGGAATTTATCTATTAATCATCTGCAAAAATAATTAACTAAATATCACTCTTCAAATAAAAATGACAGCAGTTCTCGTGAGCGCTAAAGTTTCTGTTTTTTACAGCAAGTTCAACAAGACTTTCCCCAAGTCTTCCCAACGGTTCTACTTGGCACAAACACTAATTAAACACAAAAAACACAACCAAAACAGAGGCTAAATAATTTATTTATTAATAAGCAGAGCAAAAAGCAAGTAATAAAAATAAAATTGGGTTGCCTCCCAACAAGCGCTATCATTTAACGCCCCTAGCTAGGCATAAAAGCGAGGATAGATCTAGGTATTGCCATCTTTGGTAGGCAATCCATAAGTGGCTCTCATGATAGTTTCATATGGTAATTTTATTTTCTTTCTTGGAAAGTGTTCCATGCCCTTTTTAATGGAAATTGAAATTTAATATTCCCTTCCTTCATATCAATAATCGCACCAACCGTTCTAAGGAAAGGTCTACCAAGAATAATAGGGCAAGAAGGATTGCAATCTATATCAAGAACAATGAAATCTACGGGCACATAATTCCTATTTGCAACAATAAGAACATCATTAATCCATCCCATAGGTTTCTTAATAGTATAATCCGCAAGATGCAAGTTTAGAGAGCAATCATCAAAATTACGGAAATCTAGCAAATCACACAAAGTCTTGGGAATAGTAGAGACACTAGCACCCATATCACACAAAGCATAAAACTCATGATCTTTAATTTTAATTTTAATAGTTGGTTCCCACTCATCATAGAGTTTTCTAGGGATAGAAACTTTCAAATCAAGTTTTTCTTCATAAGATTGCATCAAGGCATCAACGATATGTTCGGTGAAGGCTTTATGTTGACTATAAGCATGTGGATAATTTAGCACGGATTGCAACAAGGAAATACAATCAATTAAAGAGCAACTTTCATAATTAAATTCCTTGAAATCCAATATAGTGGGTTTAGCAACATCTAGATTTTTATTTCTTTCAATCCCACTTTCATCAATTTCATCATAAAGATCTAAACACTCCGAATTTTTAGAACGCCTTCTAGGTAAAGGAAGATCATATTCAGTTTCATCAAGATTCATATTGCAAAACAAAGATTTAATAGGGGACACATCAATAACTTTTAGATCTTCATATTGATTTTCATAGGAATTGGGTTTAGTGGCCATCTTATTGACTAAGGTGGCTTGCATATCTAAAATTTCAGCAGTCATCTTTTCTAGATGAGCAATTTGGGATCTTATACCATCAAGTTCTTTAGACATATCATCAAGATCTTTATTCATATAACTCATAATTTTTTTTTGTTCCTTAAGCTCGTTTCTAAAGAAATTATTATGCTCAAATTGCAAAACCATAAACTTCCTAACGTTGTTTTCGATCTCCTCTAACCTTTTAAGGTGAAGATCACCAAATCTCGGTTGAGCCATCGCGACAAAGAAGCAATCCAACACAGGAGCAAACAAAAGGCAAACGGGCAAAAGAGGCAAATAGAGAGGGAGGATAGAGAGAGAGAGAGAGGGCGAATAAAACGGCAAGGGTGAAGTGGGGGAGAGGAAAACGAGAGGCAAATGGCAAATAATGTAATACGAGAGATAGGGATTGTGATGGGTACTTGGTATGTTGACTTTTTGCGTAGACTCCCCGACAACGCCGCCAGAAATCCTTCTTGCTACGTCCTGAGCTTGCGTTGGTTTTCCCCGAAGAGGAAGGGATGATGCAGCAGAGTAGCGTAAGTATTTCCCTCAGTTTTTGAGAACCAAGGTATCAATCCAGTAGGAGGCCATGCTCAAGTCCCTCGTACCTGCACAAAACGATAGCTACTCGCAACCAACGCGATTATGGGTTGTCAATCCCTTCACGGTCACTTACGAGAGTGAGATCTGATAGATATAATATTTTTGGTATTTTTGGTGTAAATATGCAAAGTAAAAAAGCAAAACAAGATTAAAGTGATGAACATTGATATGATGAGAATAGACCCGGGGGCCATAGGTTTCACTAGTGGCTTCTCTCAAGAGCATAAGTATTCTACGGTGGGTGAACAAATCACTGTTGAGCAATTGACAGAATTGAGCATAGTTATGAGAATATCTAGGCATGATCATGTATATAGGCATCACGTCCGTGACAAGTAGACCGAAACGATTCTGCATGTACTACTATTACTCCACTCATCGACCGCTATCCAGCATGCATCTAGAGTATTAAGTTAAAAACAGAGTAACGCCTTAAGCAAGAGGACATGATGTAGAGAGATAAATTCATGCAATATGAAATAAACCCCATCTTGTTATCCTCGTTGGCAACGATGCAATACGTGCCTTGCTGCCCCTTCTGTCACTGGGAAAGGACACCGCAAGATCGAACCCAAAGCTAAGCACTTCTCCCATGGAAAGAACTACAAATCTAGTTGGCCAAACCAAATGGATAATTCGAAGAGACTTGCAAAGATAACCAATCATACATAAAAGAATTAAGAGAAGATTCAAATATTATTCATAGATAGACTTGATCATAAACCCACAATTCATCGGTCTCAACAAACACACTTCAAAAAGAAGATTACATCGAATAGATCTCCACAAGAGAGGGGGAGAACTTTGTATTGAGATCCAAAAAGAGAGAAGAAGCCATCTAGCTACTAACTATGGACCCGAAGGTCCGAGGTAAACTACTCACACTTCATCGGAGAGGCTATGATGATGTAGAAGCCCTCCGTGATGACGGCCCTCTCTGACGGAGCTCCGGAACAGGCCCCAAGATGGGATCTCGTGGATACAGAAAGTTGAGGCGGTGGAATTAGGTTTTTGGCTCCGTATCTGTTCGTTTGTGGGTACGTAGGTATATATAGGAGGAAGGAGTACGTCGGTGGAGCATCGAGGGGCCCACAAGGCAGGGGGCGCGCCCTAGGGGGGCCCACCCTTGTGACCACATGTTTGACTCCTTGGAGCAGGGTCCAAGTCTCCTGGATCACGTTCGGTGAGAAAATCACGTTCCCGAAGGTTTTGTTCCGTTTGGACTCCGTTTGATATTCCGTTTCTTCAAAACACTGAAATAGGCAAAAAATAGCAATTCTGGGCTGGGCCTCCGGTTAATAGGTTAGTTCCAAAAATAATATAAAAGTGGAAAATAAAGCCCAATATAGTCCAAAACAGTAGATAATATAGCATGGAGCAATAAAAAATTATAGATACGTTGGAGAAGTATCAATATCGTGCAGGCTGTGTTGTACAGGGCTGTAGTTCTGGTGAGAAATCTAAAAAAGGTTTCTTGTCATCTCGCAAAATTAGGTGTCATGTGCTTCGGATCACTGCGAGGGCTAAACAGCGACAACTGAGTTGGGATAGTCATTGGGGGCACATGCACGAAGACTACTCGGCTGCCATCTAGGTCAAGCCAGCTATGTTAATTAGGACATCTATGGACGAACCCCTTTTCTATGAGTTTATCTTTAATTTGAGCTTTGATCTCCGTCTAGTTTGTCCGTCAGGATTCATCTTGTCTCCTTTGGGAAGTGAGGTTATGACTTCTTGTCATGTGGAATTTTTTCGTGTTATATGTTATAATCCGGTGCTTCAGATCACAATGACGACAACTGCGCCTCCAGGGAACGTGCATGAAGACTTCTCGATAGTCATTGCTGGGGTCAAGCAGGCTCCGATCGGTAGACAAAAGAAAACTAGTACTCCACCATATAGGCAGGAGCCTCCGCGCTTGCTTGCTAGTGTTGCTCTCTTCACACTGTCTCGTCCTCTCCAGATCTAAACACGACAACGGTGGCCACTCTCTCTCTCTCTCTCTCTCTCTCTCTCTCTCTCTCTCTCTCTACTCACCGCTGGTCACAGATCCAGCCGGATCCTCTCCGCTGGTGAAGGTGAGAAGGTGCAACATTCACGCGTTCATCCTCGGCGACGGCTCTTACCCACTGCCGGTGCGTCCCGATCAGCATGCCTTGCCGTTCTCTCCCAAGCATCGCTGGCGAGGGAGGGCCTCCCACCCCTTCTTCCTCGCCGTCGTAGTGTTGGCAGATCCGGCCTCCCGCCGCCTACCTAGCGACATCCCGGCGACCCTCAGGTATAACTTCCTTCGAAACCGGCCTTGCTCTACTTCCCGAGCTCCTGATGTCGCTGCATTTGTATCTTTTACTATTTCTCAGGCCCCCTCGTAGATAGGATCGATCGGCTGTTCGAAAACCACCTAATTTTTTACTGTTAAGAGGTAAAACTAATTCATGCACTCGAATCTAGTACTACTTGGTTCAAACAAGGAAGAAAGGGGGTGGGGTGGGGGAAGATTTTTGTTACCTGAATCTAGGACTTGGTCGAAAGAGGAAATAATGGGGGCGAAAAGTAGTAGAGACTGGCTATCCAACTGGTCTCTAGGTCTAATAGGGAAATAAAGGGAACGCAATACAAACTCAATATAAACCCGATCTATTGGTTGAAGAAGGAAAGAAAGTGAGGACTGGGGGACAAGTCAACAGAGAAAGTCCAGCACTAGATTTGTTGGCCTCACACAGTATAAGGTGGCTATATACCGAACAAAAATGGGACCAACCCAGATATCCTCTTCTGATGTTTGTTGCCCCGAGCCGCTCTTATGTAATGCCACTGGTAAAATGTAGCAGTCGCATTGTTAAAAGTAAGGACACATTAAACCAATGTTGTTTTCAATGTAATGCCTCCAATAATATGAATCAATGGCACTTTTTTCATGTCCTGCTAAATGTCCCATTAAGATAAGTTGCTTCTTTTTGTTAGAGATGCAACTGTCCTAGTCCGCCTAATCTCCCGTGCCCAAATACCGACTCTGTAGCAGCTGTTAATGTAATGTTGCTGGTAAAATGAAGCAATGGCACCATTAATGTAATGTCGTATTTAACGGTTGTCATATTTAATCCTAATGCCCACACTAATATCTAGCAAGGCTGCTAGAAATTGCTACTATCCTTGTACGATTGCCATTCAGATAAGGAACATGTTTTTTTTCATTTGATGCATGTTTCATCACTTGTTAGTCACCCTCCTTTCCACCTTTTTTTGTGCAAACAGAGATATACATTTCACACTTGATCTTAGTTGAACTGCACAAATGGTATCCAAATTATAGTTGAACATTCCAGGAGCTTCACGACCAACCTTGATGTTGCTCAATTTTATTGCAACTAATGAAGAAGAAGCTCTGTGGGTTTCGTTTTCTGATGGAAATGGAACCGGGGCTGGAGCCCTTTTCTTAAAAAAAGAAGAAGAAGAAGCTGCTAGCTCATGGGACGTTGCTTCATTTTAGGTGAACTACACCAAAAGGTCCCATGAATTGAATCATCCATGTTGGTGACTGGTGTCATCCCTTCTATGATGGCATTGACTGCAGATATGGTTCCCATCACGAGGTATGTTCCTTTTTGGTCTGGACGTTTTCCAAAGATCCTGCTCTTGTGCTACTGTTTTGGCAGTGCCATTACAAAGCAGTAATGTTATTATTTTGCACCTTAATCTAGTGTCACTATTAATTGGAGGCAATGTTTTGGCACCGCTAGTGCCACTGTTTTTTATATATCGAAAGAGGGGGTTCCCTCTGATTTCATTAAAGAAACCCAACCATAGAGAACCATTATCCAACAACATCTCAGTGTAAATGGGCAGTTATGCAACTACTACTAGAACGGACTGAGTACTAGCAGGAGACAAGTTCGCCACATAAGCTAGGCAGGTAGGGGGATGCAACACTAGCTCGACCAAGTTTAGATTACAACCCAAATGCTACCATAGAAACATCAGGGGGAAGATAGGGACTGAAAGAGCCAGCTTCAGCATCCCAGTCTAAGCACCCCCGGCCTTCATCCTTGCGACGCACGGTACACCTCGTTTTCCACCGGCTCGACCCTAGTGTCACTGATAAAATGAAGTAATAATACAGTTAAAATAGAGCGAGTGTCCACTCTATCATTTCATTTCCAATGTAGGTAAATAAAGTGCTTCTCTTTGTTAATGTATGTTTCATCAACTAGTCCCATTGTTAATGTTTAAGCGTTTCTGCAAACTGGGGTGCTTAATTTTAGTTGATCTGCACAAAAATAGAGATTTGAATGTCTAAAGGCCCCTCCTTGTACTATCGCTGTACTTCGATGTTCCTCACTGGCAGAAGGTGTATCGGGGAGACTTGGGACGATTTCTAGTATGAGGCGTGGCGTACTGTATGAGGCATCGCAGGGCCCATCTCGCCCTCGCAGCATGGCATACTATGATACTATTGCAATATTTTCTTCTATTTATTTTGTGTGTTTCATCAACTAGTGCCACTATAATGTAATCACGCTTTTTCATTATCTGTGCAAACATGGTTATTCAGCTGGATTTTGGTGGAACTGCACAAATGTACGGATGGAACCGGCATATATGCAGAGTGCGAGGTGTGCCAAGTAAAAATTACCGACACCAACCATGCTCCATCCACGCATTGGCATCCACCACCACCAGTGGGATGTGTGGCACTCTCTGTGGACGGATCTTTCTCGGCAGCAAATCCTCTAACCATATACTAGTAGCTTATATTGGCAGTTTTCGAGGGAGTACTCTTCTCTGAAAGAAGCACCAATCTATTTTTCTTTATTTGTACACAGTGTCACAACTTTGACCCAAAGGTCCAGAGCTATTTAAGGGTGATTGGCGTAGTACTTGGAGACTGATTGTAAGCATGATTTTCATTAGTTGTCACACTGATTGTAAGCATGAGCATGTGGAAGATTAGGTTAGTGCGAAGCTTACATTATACCCTACCGCCGCCGTTGAAACAAGGCGAGCATCGAGGGAACCGTGGAGAATGGCGGGGAAGTGACATCGCGTCATTCGGCCTCCTCTTGCGGTGGGAGAACGAATACTCCAGTGGCTCCGTCTGGCTCTGCACCCTCACGAACGGCACACCGTACTCGATCGATTCGTTATCCTCTGGGTGCTCGACCTTCGACCTGTAGGCCCACCACCTCCGCCTGACTTTCGCCTCGGGCGAATCTGTCTGCTCCATCGCCTAGAGGAGATACTTGATGAACTCGAAGGACTGCAGCGTGACTGCCGCCGAGGAGTACATGTACATCGCCGCCCTCATCGCCGCCGTCTCGCTCTTTCGCATACATTGCCATATGGCCCTCACCGTCCTCGAAATCTTCCACTCATTGTCAAACCAAGTAAGGACCTCCTTCAACCTGGCTAACTTTGCCTGGTCACCGCCGACGATCTGCCTGATTCGCTACTGCATCCTCTCCATAAATGTCCTTCTGAGTGGTCCGGTGCTAGCTTTGGAAGATGGGAAGAGATACGGTGGTCTTGCAATAGAGAAGAGGGAGAGGCGAGATGGTGGTTTTGGAATGGAAATGATGGAGAGGAGAGGAGGTGGTTTTGCAATGGAGAAGAGGGAGAGGCGACATGGTGGTTTTGGAATGGAGATGATGGAGAGGAGAGGAGGTGGTTTTGCAATGGAGAAGAGGGAGAGGCAAGACGGTGGTTTTTGAATGGAGATGATGGAGAGGAGAGGAGGTGGTTTTGCAACAGAGAAGAGGGAGAGGAGCGCGCGACATCGATTTAGGATTGGACGAGAGGGCCAGCGCGCTATGACTGGATCAAATCAAAATCAATTTACCCTTCAATTAAGAAAGCGACCCCACATTAATTAGTCTCCCTTTTATTCTGGGTCATAGTTGACCATGATTTTTGCAAATAAAATAGATGTTATACATTGAAAAAATAATATAATTTGAAAGTACATTCAGATACAAACTAAATGATACAATTTTTGGTGACATGCATTCACATTTTGCTTGTCAAATACAGTACGTGGTCAAACTTTGACCCAAAATACGCAAAACAAAAAATACTTCCAAGACCAGCGCCGCTCTTCCGCTCTTCTCCTCTTAAACCACCACCGCTCCTCTCCTGTTCCAATCTAAATCCAGCGCCGCTCCTCTCCTCTTCCATCTCAAAACCACCACCCCTCCTCTCCTGTTCCAATCCAAAACTAGCGTCACTCCTCTCCCGTTCTAATCCAAAACCAGCACTACTCCTCTCCTCTGCCATTCAAAAACCACCGAGGGCGAGTGAAGGTGCTGTGGAGAAGTAGATAGATGGAGGAGTACAACCGATACGTGAGGATCACAGACGGCGACCCTGTGAAGCTAGCTAGGATGTTGGAGATACAGTCTTGGTTTGACAACAAGGATCAACTAGTGGCGACGGCGACGTCCATGGCCAAATATCTGCAACGGAGCAAAAAGGCGGCGATACTCCCGGAGGGAGTCACGTGGGAGTACATAGAGTTGCTCCTCCGGGCCATGGAGCAAACAGATTCACCGAATCCGATCGTGAGGGGGCGGTGGTGGGAGTATCGATCCCAGATGGAGCATCCACCAGAGATTGAAGGATCGAGCATCTACAGGGTGCCGCTTGTGAGGGTGTCGTGCCAGAGCGAGCTGGTGGAGTCTTCGTCGACCGAACCCAACTGCAAGAGCAGACAAACAGTTGGCCCAACGACACTTCCCCGCCATCCTCTCCCTCGCCGTCCACATCATCTCACGGGGCGGTTGTCTGCCGCCGAGGAATAGGAGGGACTGCCCCCAGCCCAATAGTCGGGCAGGTTGTGAATTATCAGGAGGAGCTTAGGGTTGTCAGTATTTGCAGGTTGTGAATTGTGTTTTGTGTTGTGTATTTTGAGAATACTTTCAGATATGAATGCCTTTTGAATTTCAGATTTGCAGTATTGAACATATGAAGTATTTTATGAATTCTAGAGATATATTTTTAGCACTTAAAAAATGTAGTTTCATAGGAGTATAAAAGTGCAGATAATGTGATTCTCAGAGAAGAAACTGCAAGTTTCAGTTTCAGATAAGAAACTCCAAGTTCATTTTCAGATAAGAAACTGCAACTTTCAGAGGCAGAGCATTTATATTAACATGGCCTTTTCAAACAGTGTTAACATCATGTTGGAAGTTTTATTCATGGTTGAAACTGGAACTACCAGCCAGTTAACATCATGTTGATCAACATTCATGCATAGCACATCTTCATACGATGCACAGTCAAAAAGATATGCTATTTTCAAAATGCCCACACAATGTCGAGTGTGCGAAAAACAGATAAAACGTGGGACGAAGTTTTGGCAAGTGTTGGACGTGGTGTGCGTAGATGACAATTGGGATCCACATGTCAATAAAGGCAGAGGCAAAAAATTTGGAGATATTTTCTCTGCACGGGTGGAATCGAACCCGGGTGGAACAGCTGTCGGGTAGTGTCACTCGCCCACTAGGCTAGTTCAGTTGTTTCGTTACTAATAAGGCACTTCCTCAAGTGGTCAGATCTCCTCCCGCGCCTTTGTGCGCTCGCCGCGATGCTTCTGTCTGCCATTGTGAACATGCCGAACAAACGAGAGGAATCTGGAGAGGATTGTACATGGAGAGGCGGACAGTCGGGACCCACCAGGTCTATGGCCGTACGCAAGCAAGTGCCTCATCGAAAAAATACTTCCTCCTAATGCTATACTAACGTTGGGGCCCACGGGTTTGTCAACATAGTTACATTTTTTAGGTGCTTCAACGTAGTTACTATAGGAGATAAATTCACAACGAAGCCAGGGAGCTGACAGGTATCATTTATTATCACTGGGGCAGCAAGTATCAGCTAGGTTTTGGGCTACCCTGTCTAGGCTTTCTTGTTTAACATGCGCAGCCCATGACCTCGGATGGGAGGTCCATAGGCCGTTTTGACCGGCCTATGGACCTCCCATCCAAGATTTTATTTTTCCTGAAACATCGGCAGCACAATTTATGTATTTTTTTAAGAAAACGCAAAGGTCTGTTCTATTTTTCTATATAAGAATAGGAATGCCTGGTCCAACTTATGTTTCGCTTCTAACTATATATATATATATATATATATATATATTTATATTTAAATTATTTTATATGTTATTATATATTATTGTTATTTCATCATATATTTAACATATACTTACATATGTAAGAAAACAATATCCCACATCTTATTAACTTGTAAAAATAATTTTTTAACAATAAAATCCTGGATTTTTTTGGCAACGAAAATCCTGGTGATGGTCTACAAAAGCTTGGTAAGATTTAAGGACCAATGTAATAATAAATCACTTATTATTTAAATATATATATATATATATATATATATAACAAAATGCTCAACCCCTCTTTATTTTTTGATAACATTGCTACGACCACCCCAACATTATATTAGAATCAACCCAGCAAAATTGTGTATTTTGAGAAAGGGCAAATGGCCTATAATTTTTTAGGAAAAACATAAATGGGCCGCATAGACGCTACATTATTTGTTCACCCAGCCCAGCTAATGGACTTTAATTCAAAAAAAGATCAAATTGACTGTAAATTCTACCCTGCAAAAAAAAGACTGTAAATTCTGAAAAAATGGGTTCAATACGTGCCACATTTTTGGAGGCTGAAATGTGGGCAATAGGTCGAATCCAATGCAAGTCGTTGTCAATTTAGTCAACAAATGATTCTGACTTCGTTAGTCGTTGGATTTACATCCAACGACCGGCATCCATCTTCAATCTCTCGTCTTCTTCCTCCAGCGCCGCCGGGACCACCTGCTCCCGCCTCCTGCTGCTAGCAGCTCTGCTTAGCACGCTTCGCTGTGAAGCACTACTCCACCGTTGGACATGCCATCTCTCCACCCCTCCACACCTCTTGTTCTTCTCCACCGACTGTCGAACCACACCGCACCAGAACCAGTTAACCCTCGTACACCTCTCCGTCTGCGACTCTACTCCCGCGTCTTCCCATCTCCGGCTCGTTGGTGTCCGGGGCCTCGCCGTCGTCCACCACCTTGGATGTGCTCGGCGCGGAGTGGTCAACATGCTCAACGAACGACACCATCAGAAGTAGACTGTGCGTGGAGAGGCTGACAGCTGGGTCCATGGCCGCACGGAAGGAAATGCCTCCTTATTACGCGCAAAATAATGATTCCTCCACCTGACAGCTGGGACCCACCGGAAGGGCCTCTGTATTTTGCCAAAAAAACGTTCCCACCGCTGACAGGTCGGACCCACTAGCTATATCCTCGCACGCAAGGAAGTGCCTCCTTATTACGCACAAAAAAATGAATACCCCCTACTAGCTAGGACCCACAATAGTGGGAGGCTGACTTGTGGGCCAACTAAGTTGACGGGGACGGAGGGCTTTGTCAACTTAGTCAATATGAACGATTCTAGCTCAAGTGACCATACGATGTCCATCCAACGGCCGTACTACTTCTTCAACCTCTGGTCTTCTTGCTCCAGCCGCCCAAACCAGTGCCGGCCATGCCTCGTGCTCCTGCCTCCCGTGGCCGGCTGCGATGCCGCGGAGGCCTCACCGCCCCCTACTACTCCCACCGCTGGCCAGGCCATCCCTCTACTCACCCACACCCCATGTTATTCTGCGGCGACGGCAGCCTCACACCGCAGTGAACCAGTGAACCCTCATACTCCTCTACGCATGGGCATTGACTGTCGCGTCTTCCCTGGCTCCGCGTCGTCCCCTTCCTAGGCCTCACCGTCGTCCACCGCCCTGGTGCTCTCGGCGCGGCGTGGTCAACGTGGTCAAGGAACGGCTTCCATCGGACATGGATCGTACGTGGAGAGGCTGACAGCTGGGTCCACGGCCGTAACGAGGAAGTTCCTACTTATTACACGGAAAATAATGATTCCTCCACCTGACAGCAGGGACCCACTATACGGACCACCGTATTTTGCGAAAAAAACGTTACCCCCTGACTGCTGGGACCCACCGGACGGGCCACCGTATTTCACGAAAAAAAAACGTTCCCCTCGCTGTCAGCTTGGACCCACCGGAAGTGCCTCCTTATTACGCAGAAAAAATGAATACTCCCCCTGCTAGCTGGGACCCACCTTGGTGGGAGGCTGACTTGTGGGCCTACTAAGACGACGGGGACGGAGGGCTTTGTCAACTTAGTCAATATGAACGATTCTAGCTCCAGTGACCGTACGATGTCCATCCAACATCCGTAGTGCTTCTTTAACCTCTGGCCTTCTTGCTCCAGCCGCCCAAACCAGCGCCGGTCGTGCCGCGTGCTCCTACGTCCCATGGCCGGCTGTGATGTCGCGGAGGCCTCATCGCCCCCTACTACTCCCACCGCTGGCCAGGCCATCCCTCTACTCACCCACACCCCCTGTTATTCTGCGCCTCACACCGCAGCCGAACCAGTGAACCCTCATACTCCTCTACGTGTGGGCATCCATTGCCGCATCTTCCCTGGCTCCGCGTCGTCCCCTTCCTAGGCCTTGATGTCGTCCACCGCCCTGGTGCTCTCGGCGCGGCGTGGTCAACATGGTCAAGGAACGGCTTCCATCGGACGTGGACTCTAAGTGGAGAGGCTGACAGCTGGGTCCATGGACATAGCAAGGAAGTGCCTCCTTATTACACAGAAAATAATGATTCCTCCACCTGACAGCAGGGACCCACCAGACAGGCAACCGTATTTCGTGAAAAAAACGTTTCCCCCTGACTGCTGGGACCTACCAGCTACATCTTCGCACGCAAGGAAGTGTGTCGGGGCAAAAAAATGATTCGCCCCCTGACTGCTGGGACCCACCAGCTACATCTTCACACGCAAGGAAGTGCCTGACAGTCGGGATCTGCCTGGTCGAAGCATACGTAGCGTTGTCATTCTGGCCGCGATCGTGTACGTACATACTGGTTGATGTAGAGGCACGCACATGTTGTAGTAGAGGCGCGCACGTAGCATGTACACGTACATACAGTGGCCAGTGTGCAAGAAAGAAAATATGGCCACGTACGTACATACGGGCGGGGTCTCGAATGCCTACTCGCGCATACGTACGGCCAGGGCTTGTGTACATGGCTGGGTCGGAACGGAGAAACCACGTCGTTGTCGTGTTCATTGGGAGGCAACGGAATGCGTCGTGTTCATCGGGAGGCAACGGAATGCATGGGAGCCAACCTGCTTGGATGGAACAGCTGATGGAAACGAGGCCTAGCATACCGCACAATAGAGGAAATGGCCTTGTGTTTGACCAACCACGTTCGAAACGGGATCATGTTCATCGGGAGGGGTCTGGCATACCGCAAAACAGAGGAAACGGACCTCCTACGGTCGAAACGGGGGTCATGTTCATCGGGAGGGGTGTGGCGTACTGCAAAACGTAGGAAACAGACTTGTGTTGGAGCGCTATGGTCGAAACGGGGGTCTTGTTCTTCGGGAGGGGTGTGGCGTACCGCAAAACGGGACTCCACGGGATACCGTTCATCTCCACCGTCGACCCCCTCCAGCCTCCACGGGCTACTGTTCATCCACCGTCGACCTCTTCCAGCCTCCACCTGCGACCGTTCATCCAGGGGCTCCTGTTCATCCAGCCTCCACCATGTGCTACTCCACCGGCTACTGTTCAACCAGCCCTCTCCACGGGCTCCTGCTCAACCACCCCTCCACGGGCTACTGTTCATCCGGCCCTCCACTGTCTAATGTTCATCCAGCCCTCCACGGGGTGGTCCTGTTCATCCAGCCCTCCACGGGGTCCTGTTCATCCAGCCCCAACCGGCTCGATCGATCGGGGTCCTGTTCATCTAGAGGCAACACCACGGGGTCCTGTTCATCCACCCCCACCGGGAACTATTCATCCAAACCCCCCAGCAACGCTCACTGTTCATCCAAAGGCAGCATTGATCGGCTTCAGTTAGCAGCAGTAGCGAAGGAATCGCTCGATCGGGTTCAGTTAACAGCCATCGATCGATCGCTCAGGTTCAGTAAGGCGTAGCCTGCAGTGCAATCGCTCTAGTTCAGTAGGCGAACGCCTTGCTCAGGTTCAGTTAGAGCCCAACACCTCACACCCACACGCGTGCGCGTACGAGAGAAACACGCAAACCTCTGTGCATCGCTCGGCCCCGACCACCCACCATAACCGGGATCACCCTGATATTTTCCTCGCCCTCGCTTCTACCATGGTTTTTTCTATCATGACGGCCCAAAGAATGTCATGCAGCTGCGTCTCCGGCCCACCCAGGATGAAAAGCCCATTTTCTGTCATAGAAGTAGGAGCCCACCACATCTATGATGATACCGGGTTTTGTCACAATTATCGTCATAGAAGTGTCATAAGTATGACAGAAAAAATTTCGTTCGGCCCAAAATGTCACGGATGTGTCTTTTTTTGTAGTGATGGAAGATACTGACTACCTCCTGTCGCTCTATGAACAATCCAGTCACACAAAAAAGGATATTTATTTGAAGTTTTTAGAGGTGGCACATGCAATTTTACTTAGGATGGCAGGGTAATACAGCATATAGGTAGGTATGGTGGACTCATCTGGAATAACTCGGGTTTCAGGATTTTGATGCACAAGCAGTAATTCCGCTTAGTACAGGTGAAGGCTAGCAATTAGGTTGAGAAGCGGCCAGCTAGAGAGCGAAAATGGTCATGAACATGCATTATGCATAAGTAACACTGGATACTAGCATGAGTAGGATATGAACACCGTGAACATAAATATCATAGAGGCTATGTTGGTTTTGATTCAACTGCATGCATGAACATGTACCAATTCAAGCCACTCGAACATCCATAGGAGGATACCATACCATCATACTACATCACAATTATTTTAACACAATGTTGACATCCAAGATAAATCATTATCCACTCCTAGCTACTTAAGCATAGCATGAGAAACTATAATCTCTAGTTGTCATTGCAAACATGTTTGATCATAATAGGCTGAATCATGGATACTAGGTTAAGCATATTTACAAAAACAGAACAAGTTGAGTTCGTACCCATTTCTCTCTGCCACAACCAGTTCATCAAATATCGTCATTATTGCTTTTCACTTGCATGACCGAACGATATGGAAATAATAATAGTGCAAATGCCGTGGACTAAGCTAGAATCTGCAACCATTTTTCTCAAAAGGAGAAGACAAGGTAATATGGGCTCTTTGTTAGATCAATAATAATGCGTATCAGAGCCACTCAACATTTTCATCGTGGTCTTCTCCTCAGTACGACTCAATAAATAGAAAAGAAATTAAGAGAAACACACTGAAATATTTTTGGAGTTTTTGATTAAAGAGAAAAGAAAAGCAAAGCAAAAATGAGAAAAACTATTTACACGGGAAAGCTCCCAACAAGTAGAAGAAGAACAAGGAAATCTTTTTGGGTTTTCTTTTTAATACTATAACTGACTACACTAGAAAGAAAAATCGAAAAGAAGCAAGCAACATTTTGTTGGGTTTTCTCAAAGTTTTTCAAACACACAAGAAGAAGGCGAGAAAATGAATCTAACATGCATAGTACAATGAAAAAGTGATATGTCTCCGCCGTATCTACTTTTCCAAACTCTTTTGCCCTTGTTTTGGACTCTAACTCGCATGATTTGAATAGAACTAACCCGGACTGACTTTGTTTTCAGCAGAATTGCCATGGTGTTATTTTTGTGCAGAATAAAAAGTTTTTGAAATGACCTGAAACTTCTCTGAGCCAAGTTTTGGAATTAATAAGAAATATTGGCAAAAGAATCAACAGCAGGGGCCCACACCCTAGCCACAAGGGCGGGGGCGCGCCCTCCGACGTTGTGGGCCTCCTAGTCCTCCACCGACCTTAACTCCCACTCCATATATTCTCTTTCGAGGAGAAAAAAATCAGATAGAAGGATTCATCGTGTTTTACGATACGGAGCCGTCGCCAAGCCCTATTCTTCCTTGGGAGGGTAGATCTGGAGTCCGTTTTGGGCTCCGGAGAGGGGAATCCATCGCCATCGTCATCTTCAACCATCCTCCATCACCAATTCCATGATGCTCGCCACCGTGCGTGAGTAATTCCATCGTAGGCTTGCTGGACCGTGATGGGTTGGATGAGATTTACCATGTAATCGAGTCAGTTTTGTTAGGGTTTGATCCCTAGTATCCACTGTGTTCTAAGATTGATGTTGCTATGACTTTGACATGCTTAATGCTTGTCACTAGGGCCCGAGTGCCATGATTTCAGATCTGAACCTATTATGTTTTCATGAATATATTTGTGTTCTTAATCCTATCTTGAAAGTCAATAGTCACCTGCTACGTGTTATGATCCGGCAACCTCGGAGTGACAATAGTCAGGACCAGTCTCGGTGATGACCGTAGTTTGAGGATTTCATGTATTCACTAAGTGCTAATGCTTTGGTCTGGTACTCTATTAAAAGGAGGCCTTAATATCCCCTAGTTTCCAATAGGACCCCGTTGCCACGAGAGGGTAGGACAAAAAGTGTCATGCTAGTTCTTTTCCATAAGCACGTATGACTATATTCAGAATACATGCCTACATTATATTGATGAATTGGAGCTAGTTCTGTGTCACCCTATGTTATAACTGTTGCATGATGAATGCCATCTGACATAATTATCCATCAATGATCCATTGCCTACGAGCTTTTCACATATTGATCTTTGCTACGTTACTTTTCTGTTGCCACCGTTCCGATTGCTACAATACTGCTACTATTACTTTTGCCACTATTACCGTTACTTCCATACTACTTTGCTACTAAATACTTTGCTGCAGATATTAAGTCTTTCAGGTGTGGTTGAATTGACAACTCATCTGCTAATACTCGAGAATATTCTTTGACTCCCCATGTGTTGAATCAATAAATTTGGGTCGAATACTCTACCCTCGAAAACTGTTGAGATCCCCTATACTTGTGGGTTATCAAGACCTTTTTCTGGCGCCGTTGCCGGGGAGCATAGCTCTATTCTTTGAGTAACTTGGGATTTATATCTGTTGATCACTACGTGGAATTTGAAAGATCAAAGAACGAAGATTTTTCCCTCAACTACGAGGGGAGGTAAGGAACTGCCATCTAGCTCTGCAATTGATTCTCCTTCTGTTTTGAGTGAACCTACGACACCTAGACATGCTATTGATTCCGATATGTCGCACGTTATTGATGATCCCACTTCTACTATGCACGATTCTTATGATGATACTACTTATGTGCTTGATGATACTGTGCCACTAGGTGAATTTCTTGATGAACAACTTGCTAGGGTTAGAGAGAATGAAATTACTGAAACTAATGATATTATTGAAAATGATGATTATGATTCTCCCCCTAGATATGAATTGCCTGTTGTTCCTGAGGGTTATGTTGTGGATGAAGAAACTGCTAGAGACTTCTTTGCCTGCAATGATAGAGAAGATCTTAAGAAACTGTTAGCTAAGCTGAAAGAAAAATCCCTGAATGCTAGACTGAAATATGATCCCGCTTTTGCTACTTAACCTATCTTTGTTACTGATAAGGATTATGAATTCTCTGTCGATCCTGAGTTAATTACTTTGGTTGAATTTGATTCTTTTCATGGTTATGAATCTGAAACTGTTGTGGCACATCTTACTAAATTGAATGATATAGCCACCCTATTTGCTCATGAGGAAAAATTAGCTATTACTATATTCTCAAATTGTTTCCTTTCTCATTAAAGGGTGATGCTAAGATATGGTTTAATTCTCTTGCTCCTGGTTGTGTGCATAGTCCACAGAATATGATTTATCACTTCTCTGCAAAATATTTCCCCGCTCATAAGAAACAAGCTGCTTTAAAAGAAATATTTAATTTTGTGCAAATTGAAGAAGAGAGTCCCCCACAGGCTTGGGGGAGGCTTCTCCAATTACTTAATGCTTTGCCTGATCATCCTCTCAAGAAAATGAAATACTTGATATCTTTTATAATGGACTAACTGATGTTTCCAGAGACCACCTGGACAGTTGTGCTGCTTGTGTTTTCAGGGAAAGAACTATTGAGCAAGCTGAGTTGCTATGAATAATATACTGAGTAATGATAACAATTGGACACTTACTGAACCAACTCCTAAGCCAACTCCGAAGAAGAGTGTATTCTATTTCTCAGTCCTGAAGATATGCAAGAGGCAAAGGAATCTACGAAAGAGAAAGGTATTAAAGCTGAAGATGTTAAAAATTTACCGCCTATTGAAGAAATGCATGGTCTTGATAGCCCGACACAGGTAGTAGAGGTAAACTCTCTCCGTAGATTTGATGAAGGTGATATTCCTCATAATAAGTCTGCTAGACAATGCTTGGATGAGATTGATAATTTTATTGTTAAACAAGAGAACTTCAATGCTTATGTTAGTAGACAATTGAAACGTAATGCTTACATGCTTGACCACCTGGGTGATTATATGAGTAGAACTATTAATGTTCTTAAGCTTATTTGTAAACATGCTTCCATGGTGATAACTCAAGTAGAACAAGTACTTAAAGCTTAGGACGATTTGCTTAACGAGTTGAATAGTAAGAATAGTGATAATGCTGTTAGGGTAATGACCAGAGGTGGTGAAATGACCCAGGAACCTTTGTATCCCGAGGGTTATCCTAAGAGAGTTGAGAAGGATTCTCAGAGAACTAATACTGATGCACCTAGTCCTCATACTAAAAAGAAAAATAAAACTGATAGGACTCTGCATGCTAGTGGACATGTTGCAGACACACCTGAGAATCCCAATGATATTTCTATTTCTGATGCTAAGACACAGTCCGGTAATGAACATGAACCTAGTGCTAATGTTAGTGATGATGTTCATGTTGATGCTTAACCTAGTAATGATAATGATGTAGAGATTGAACCTGTTGTTGATCTTGATTACCCACAATCAAACAATCAACGTTATGATAAGAGAGACTTGTTGCTAGGAAACATGGTAAAGAAAGAGAACCATGGGTTCAGAAACCCATGCCCTTTCCTCCTAAGCCATCCAAGAAAAAGGACGATGACGATTTTGAGCGCTTTGCTGAAATGATTAGACTTATCTTTTTGCGTACGCGTTTGACTGGTATGCTTAAAATGCCTCCTTATGCTAATACATGAAATATATTGTTACTAATAAACAAAGATACCGGAAGCAGAAATTTCCAACATGCTTGCTAATTATATTTTTAAGGTTGGAATACCAAAGAAACTAGGAGATCCGGGAGTACCAACTATACCATGCTCCATTAAAAGAAACTACGTTACAACTGCTTTATGTGATCTTGGAGCTGGTGTTAGTGTTATGCCTTTCTCTTTGTACCATAGACTTGAATTAAATAAGTTGACACCTACTAAAATTTCTTTGCAAATGGCTGGTAAATCAACTACTATACCCATCGATATTTGTGAGGATGTGCCTGTTGTTGTTGCAAACATTACTATCTTAATGGACTTTGTTATTCTTGATATTCCCGAGGACAACATTATGTAGATCATCCTTGGTAGATCATTTTTGAATACTGCAGGGGCTATTATTGATTGCGACAAAGGCAATATCACTTTTCATATTAATGGTAATGAGCATACGATACACTTCCTGAAGAAACAACCTCAAGTTCATAGTAGCAATTCTATTGGAAAAAAATCAACTATTACTATTGGAGGTTTTGAATTTCCTCTTCCTACTGTCAAAAAGAAATATGATATTCTTATTGTTGGGGAAATGCATACCCCCGTTGAGGTAACCTAGAGTTATTCGAAAGTTCGCTAGTTTCATGTCATTCGGAAGAAGTTTGCTAACAAGATTTGATCAACCTTGTTAATGGATTCCTTTTGATGGGCATGAGATGGATGAATTTAGAAGGCAACTCTCTGTACCCACCTTTTACTTTCTGTTATTTAGATTAAATAAAGCAAAAATAATATTTTCTGTCTGTTTTCTGAATTATCCATGCAATAAAAAATGTCCCAAAAATAAAAGTTCTCCAAATGCCGTGAAAATTGGATATGATTTTTATATAATAATTTAGAATTTCTGGTACAAAGAACACACCAGGGGGCCTCACCAGCTGGCCACAAGGGTGGAGGGCGCGCCCACCCCCTAGGGCGTGCCCCTATCCTTGTGGGGCCCATGTGGCCCCCTCCACTTATTCCATCACCCATCCACTCCTTCCTCAAGAAAAAATCACTCCATAGCTCAAACTCATGTTCTTGCTCATCTTGCTGCCATTTTTATCTCCTTGCTCAAAGCTCCATTCAGAAAACTGCTTTGGGGGATTGTTCTTCGGTATGTGACTCCTCCAATGGTCCAATTAGTTTTTGTTCTAGTGCTTTATTCATTGATAATTTTTGTGGTTGTGGTGACCTTGTTCTTGATCTTGCATGTCAAATTTATATGGTCCAAAGTAGTTCTGATGCATGATATAACCTCTAGGCACTTGTAGGAATAGTTGCTATCAATCTTGTTGAGTCTGGTTCACTTTTATTTTGAGTCACTAAAATTTTCAGAGGAAGAAAATGTTGAGGATATTGTTGAGAAGTTCCTTGAGCCATGGCTCAAAGGAAAAAGAAAATGAGGAGAATGAAAAGCACAAGTATAATCTTCCTCGCCCCGCAGAAATTTGGCCGTGTGGATGGCCATGTGATGCATTCTTACAAGCAGTCGGGATTTATGATGATTTCTATTATTTTGCTGGGAATGCAGGCATCACCGACTTCCTCCTCGACCAGTGTGATCAGTATCTCCTACTCACTAATACTTGCGTGCAAACTTTTCATTTTCATGCTAGGAGATCACCACCCACGGTAGACTTTCACTTATATGATGAGTACAAAGAAATGACGCTCTATGACTTTTGTGAGGTTTGTAAATTACCTTATGAGGGTAGCGTCGTGGAGCCACGTCCTAATGATGTGGAAGGCCTTATTAATGAAATCACCGTAGGGGAAAATAGAGGAGTGTCAGGAGCGAGAGTGGCTAGTATTCATTTCCTTGTTTTATGCTATCACTCATTATTTGTTGGGAGATGTTTAATTAGTCGTGGAGAGTGGAGGCCTTAGTGCCCCTGACCTCGCCATTTTGTGCCACACTTTACATAAAGATATAACTTACAGTTTGGGTGCTATGGTTGCTAGACGGTTGAGTATGACCCGTCCAAATGGTCCTATTTTCGGACGTATCTTTGCCTCCCGCCTTGCTAAACATTTTGAGATACCCATTAGGCACTATGAAAAGAGGACAAATTGTTACCCACTATACATTTAGATTATGACAGCATGGTAGCACATAAGTTTAGTCGCCATGATGAGGAAAAGAGACATATTTATAACCTGACATTCATGCTGATGGGGAACACAACATTTCAAAAAAAAATTCCTACGATCATGCAAGATCTATCTAGGAGAGTGTGTCAACTTACCCTCGTAGACTGAAAGCGGAAGCGTTTAGTAACGCGGTTGATGTAGTCGAACGTATTCGCTGTCCAACCAATCAAGTAACGAACGCACGACACCTTCGCAATCTGCACACAATTAGCTCAGTGACATCGCTCTTACTCTTGATCCTATTGAGGCTGAGGGTGAGTTGGGTCAGCATGATGGTGTGTTAACGGTGATGATGAAGTTACCGACGCAGGGCTTCGCCTAAGCACTACAACAATATGACCGAGGCAGAAAACTATGGAGGGGGGCACCGCACACGGATAAAGATCAACTTGTGTGTCTATGGGGTGCCACCTCCCTTGTATATAAAGGAGGGGAGGAGGGGGCCGGCCGGACACAAGGGCGCGCCCAAGGGGGAGAATCCTACTCCTACTGGGAGTAGGTTCCCCCCTTTCCTAGTCCAACTAGGAGAAGAAGGAAGGAGAGGGAGAGGGAGAGGGAAAGAGGGGTCGTGCCCCACTCCCCTTGTCCTATTCGGACTCCCCTTGGAGGGGCACCTCCTGGATGCGGCCCTCTCTCTCCCCTAAGGCCCAATAAGGCCCATAACTTCCTAGGGGGGGGGGTTCCGGTAACCCTCCGGCACTCCGGTTTTATCCGAAACTATCTGGAACACTTCCAATGTCCGAATAACGTGGTCCAATATATCAATCTTTATGTCTCAACCATTTCGAGACTCCTCGTCATGTCCGTGATCACTTTTGGGACTCTGAACAACCTTCGGTACATCAAATCACATAACTCACAATACATATCGTCATCGAATGTTAAGTGTGTGGACCCTACAGGTTTGAGAACTATGTAGACATGACCGAGACACATCTCCGGTCAATGACCAATAGCGGAACCTGGATTCTCATATTGGTTCCTACATATTCTACAAAGATCTTTATCGGTCAAACCGCATAACAACATACGTTGTTCCCTTTGTCATCGGTATGTTACTTGACCGAGATTTGATCATCGGTATCATCATACCAAGTTCAATCTCGTTACCGGCAAGTCTCTTTACTCATTCCATAATGCATCATCCTGCAACTAACTAATTAGTCAAATTGCTTGCAAGGCTTATAGTGATGTGCATTACCGAGAGGGCCCAGAGATACCTCTCCGATACACGGAGTGACAAATCCTAATCTCGATCTATGCCAAATCAACAAACACCATCGGAGACACCTATAGAGCATCTTTATAATCACCCAATTACGTTGTGACGTTTGATAGCACACAAGGTCTTCCTCCGGTATTCGGGAGTTGCATAATCTCATAGTCATAGGAACATGTATAAGTTATGAAGAAAACAATAGCAATGAACTAAACAATCATAGTGCTAAGCTAACGGATGGGTCTATTCCATCAATTATTTTCTAATGATATGATCCCATTCATCAAATGAAAACACATATCTATGGCTAGGAAACTTAACCATCTTTGATCAACGAGCTAGTCAAGTAGAGGCATACTAAGGACAATCTGTTTGTCTATGTATTCACACATGTACTAAGTTTCCGGTTAATACAATTCTAGCATGAATAATAAACATTTATCATGATATAAGGAAATATAAATAACAACTTTATTATTGCCTCTAGGGCATATTTCCTTCAGTCTCCCACTTGCACTCGAGTCAATAATCTAGATTACACAGTAATGATTCTAACACCCATGGAGTCTTGGTGCTGATCTTGTTTTGCTCGTGAGAGAGGCTTAGTCAAGGGTCTGCAACATTCAGATCCGTATGTATCTTGCAAATCTCTATGTCTCCCTCCTTGAATTGATCGCGGATGGAATTGAAGCGTCTCTTGATGTGCTTGGTTCTCTTGTGAAATCTGGATTCCTTTGCCAAGGCAATTGCACCAGTATTGTCACAAAAGATTTTCATTGGACCCGATGCAGTAGGGATTACACCGAGATCTGATATGAACTCCTTCATCCAGACTCCTTCATTTGTGAAAGTCCAATTAAGCGTCTTGATCAATCTCTATAGATCTTGATGCCCAATATATAAGCAGCTTCACCGAGGTCTTTCATAGAAAATTCTTATTCAAGTATCTTTTATGCTATTCAGAAATTCAGTATCATTTCTGATCAACAATATGTCATCCACATATAATATCAGAAATGCTACGGAGCTTCCACTCACTTTATTGTAAATACATGCTTCTCCAAAAGTCTGTATAAAAACACATGCTCCAATCACACTATCAAAGCATATATTCCAACTTCGAGATGTTTGCACCAGTCCATAAATGGATCGCCGGAGCTTACACACTTTGTTAGCACCTTTTGGATCGACAAAACCTTCCAGTTGCATCATATACAACTCTTCTTTAAGATATCCATTATGTAATGCAGTTTTGACATCCATTTGCCAAATTTCATAATCATAAAATGCGGCAATTGCTAACATGATTCGGATAGACTAAAGCATCGCTACGGGTGAGAAGGTCTCATCATAGTCAACTCCTTGAACTTGTCGAAAACCTTTTGCAACAAGTCGAGCTTTTAAGACAGTAACATTATCGTAAGTGTCAGTCTTCTTCTTGAAGATCCATTTATTCTCTATGGCTTGCCGATCATCGGGCAAGTCAACCAAAGTCTACACTTTGTTCTCATACATGGATCCCATCTCAGATTTCATAGCCTCAAGCCATTTCTCGGAATCTGGGCTCATCATCGCTTCCTCATAGTTCATAGGTTCGTAATGGTCAAGTGTAGGATCGAAAGTATGTCTAGAGGGGGGGGGGTGATTAGACTACTTGACCAAATAAAAATCTAGCCTTTTCCCTATTTTAGTTCTTGGCAGATTTTAGCTATCTTAGCACAAGTCAAGCAATCTCCACACAATTCAAGCAAGCATGCAAAAGAGTATATGAGCAGCGGAAAGTAAAGCATGCAACTTGCAAGAATGTAAAGGGAAGGGTTTGGAGGATTCAAACGCAATTGGAGACACGGATGTTTTTGTCGTGGTTCCGATAGGTGGTGCTATCGTACATCCACATTGATGGAGACTTCAACCCACGGAGGGTAACAGTTGCGCGAGTCCACGGAGGGCTCCACCCACGAAGGGTCCACGAAGAAGCAACCTTGTCTATTCCATCACGACCGGCGCCCATGAAGGACTTGCCTCACTAGCGGTAGATCTTCACGAAGTAGGCAATCTCCTTGCCCTTACAAACTCCTTGGTTCAACTCCACAATCTTGTCGGAGGCTCCCAAGTGACATCTAGCCAATCTAGGAGACACCACTCTCCAAGAAGTAACAAATGGTGTGTTGATGATGAACTCCTTGCTCTTGTGCTTCAAATGATAGTCTCCCCAACACTCAACTCTCTCTCACAGGATTTGGATTTGGTGGAAAGAAGATTTGAGTGGAAAGCAACTTGGGGAAGGCTAGAGATCAAGCTTCATATGGTTGGAATGGAATATCTTGACCTCAACACAAGTGTAGGTGGTTCTCTCTCAGAAAATGTGTATTGGAAGTGTATGTATGTTCTGATGGCTCTCTTCTCTAATGAAGATTGGGTGGAGGGGTATATATAGCCTCCACACAAAATCTAACCATTACACACAATTTGCCAAACTCGGTGGGACCAAATGATTAAACTTGGTCGGACCGATTCAGCAAACCTAGTGATCGTTAGGATTTTCGGTGGGACTGAGATGCAACTCGGTAGGACCAATATGGTTAGGGTTAGGGCATAACATAATCTCGGTGTGACCGATTACACAAACTCGGTGGGACCGATTTTGGTAATAAGCTAACCAGAGAGTTGGTCAGGTAAACTCGGTGGGACCGATTCGCTCATCTCGGTGAGATCGAAATGTTACAAAAGGGAAACAGAGAGTTTACATTGCAATCTCGGTGGGACTGATCGCTCATCTCGGTAAGACCGAAATGTTACGAAGGGAAACAGAGAGATTACAATCTCATCTCGGTGAGACCGAGATCCCTATCGGTGAGACCGATTTGCCTAGGGTTTGTGGCAGTGGCTATGACATTTGAAACTCGGTGGCGCCGGATAGAAAGAATCGGTGGGGCCCAGTTTGACTTTTTGGTTTAGGTCATATGTGGATGTGGGAAGGTAGTTGAGGATTTTGGAGCATATCACTAAGCACTTTGAGCAAGCACGCCATTAAGCAACACCTCATCCCTCCTTGATAGTATTGGCTTTTCCTATAGACTCAATGTGATCTTGGATCACTAAAATATAAAATGTAGAGTCTTGATCTTGAAGCTTGAGCCAAACTTTTTGTCCTTAGAATTTTGAGAGATCCACTTTCCTCATCCATGCCATGCCATTCATCGAGCTTTTCCTGAAATATTATTCTTGGAATAATGTTAGCTCAATGAGCTATATGTTGTTAGGAATTACCAAAACCACCCAGGGATAGTTGCACTTTCAATCTCCCCCTTTTTGGTAATTGATGACAACATATAGATCAAAGCTTCGACAAATGATAATAAGAGTGGAAGATATTGTTGCCTTGAGAAGTATGTGAAAAGCAAGAGCTCACCCTAAATTTGTGCATATCTTAAGATTTGCTTTGGACTGCAAATGCACAATGAGTTAGGATCATGGGTTACTCTTCCATGTCACATACATCTTGGTGGAGCGCTCAAAATGATAAGAATTAAATACATGCACTCATCACCAAGCAAAGTGAATGATCATATAAGGATAAGTAAGATAATATCATCTAACAAGCATAAGTGTAGCTTATGATCAACCACATGATCATCAATGTCTCACAGATAATAGCATAGTATCTCAAGCAATCAAAAGACAAACAAAGTTCAACCAAGAAGACAAGAGAGAACAAAAGCAAACTCTCTCTCTCTCTCGAAGCCTATGATCTATACATTTTTCTCCCCCTTTGGCAATAAGTTACCAAAAAGTTCATAGAAAATGCATAGCACTAAAACGTCTCTCAGGCTTGGTCTTCAGGTGGTGGTGTCCGGAGAACGCCAAGGATGAAGGCTTCAGTTGAAGTAGATGGAGCTACTGGAGTTGGTGCTGGAGCTGGTTGCACTGAAGCTATAGCTGGTGCAGATGAAGTGGCTCTAGTGTCTGGTACAGGCACTGCAGCAGATCTTTGAGCTCGAGGCACTCTGGCAAATGCATCAGTGGTTGTCTTGCCCTTCCTCTCCTGCATGTCATCCTGTAGCTGCTCCACAATAGACTGAATCTCAGTTACTTTGACATCTAAATCATAGATTTTTTGTTCCACGATTCTTTCCAGGCTCTCCTGGTTTTGAGTTAGGGTGGCTAACCCCTTCTCAATCCTCAGAGTTGATGCTATCAAGTAACCAAGCTGGTCCTGCTTGCTTTTCAAAAAGTACTCAGATGCCTCCTCTTGAGTTGGCATCTTGGCAGCATTCTCTTTCTTTGCTTTCTCCTTCTTCTCTTGAGCTTGTACTGATGATGGTTCATTCTCATTCATCACAACTTGATTGTCCTCAAAGTCACGATAGATAGGCAAGTGTTCCTTATCCAACAAGTATGTGCCTGTGCCCATCTTTGAGTTTATCAACTCCTGGATCTGTGGGGCATATCCACAACTTCTTTTCTGGTCAGCTGCAGTCCTCTTGATAGTCTCAACTATAAGGCTCATGACCTTGAACTTCTGTGGCACATCAAATATATGTAGCAAGTTAATTGCATGGCCTCTGATCATTCTGTGATCACCAGACTTGGGCAAGAGAGTGTGCCTATGGATCCAATTGATTGTAGGCAGCCCTGACAGCAAGTGTTTTACTGACCCAAACTAGCGAGTCTCAATATCATCTTCAGGAATCTCCTTGTACATGTTTGCCATAGAGTTGTGATCCATCTTCTTCTTGGCATAGACATCCAAGTCATCTTCTTCTTCCTTAGGAGCATTGATCAGATTTTCCCATTCCTCAATAGTTGAGTGGTACCTTGTACCTTCAAACATCCATACTATCCTCACATCTGGATAGAAGTGTGATGTGGAGTAGAATTGCATTATGAACTCCTCATTCCACTTTGTGAGCTTCTGCCCAACAAAGTCTGCAACTCCACATGCACTGAAGCTGTCAAACACACCAGGATAGTGTTCCTCATTTTCCTTGATATACTTGCAGTCGACCCACCTCATTTCACACACTATAGGTTTTTTGTCCAGCAGCACTGTCTCATAGAAATCTTGCTGTTCCTTTGTGTGGAACCTGTAATCAACAACAGTTCTTCTTCTTGTAGCATATGGGTCTGTCTCTCTCCATAGCCTCAACCCTGAGTCTCTCTTGATCTTCATGTTCTCAGCCACAGGATGAGCTTCATTGTGGTCTGGAATCTTGGGTTTGAGGTTCCTCAGGACTTGTCCTTCATCATCTTCATCAGCAGCAACTTCAGGCACTTGGGCCTTGTTCTTCTCAGCAGCTGGTATACTCCTGGTATTCCTCTTAGGTGCACTCTTGGGCTTGGAGGAAGCTTTGTGTGCTTCTTTGGGCTTTGATGAAGCAGCCCCTGTCCTGATAGCATCACCCATAAGCTTCTGTGCCTTGGGTGCTGGTGCAACAACCTCTTCTTCCTCTTCCTCTTCAGAATCTCTCATGATTGAGGATCTCCCAAGCACTCTAGCGGTGGTCTTTTTGATCCTCTCCTTCCTCTCCTTCCTCTTCTTCCCTTCTGCAGCAGGCTCTTTGGGTTGAGATTCCAAAGATGCTTGAGAGGATGCTCTGGCCTTAGACATTGGTTGTCTTCCTGCTGGCCTTTTGATCTTCATCCCTGGCTTAACTGCAGCTGAGCTGTACTCCTTCTTAACCACTTTCTTCTTGGAAGTGGCCTCATCCTCAACTGCCACATAGTCTTCATCCTCAGACTCTGAAGTTCTCTTCTTCCTTGTTCTGGTGGCAGCTTTGGGTAAGTTGCTGGGAGTGCTCCTGCTTCCATCATCTGAGCTGCTAGAGGGACTAGTGCCCTCACTCATGTGAACCTACTCCTCTGACTTGTTCTGGCTGTCACTCTGGTCAGACATGTTGCAAGCACTAACTGCAGACCCTGTGAATAGATTGTAGATGAGATAGAGTGGATGAGCATCACAAAATACAGAGATTTTTGCAAAAGAATGAGTCAAAAACTTAGTTCTAGTTTTCCACAGAAAGCATTTCGGATCAACCGATTTGCAAACTCAGTGATACCGAAGCAGTTGTTGGAACCTAAACTAGTGAACTCGGTCAGACCGAGTCACAGTTCGGTGGCACCGAGACTGCTAGGGTTTCACAAAGTCCTGAACTCGGTCACACCGATTTGCAATTCTCGGCCAGACCGAGAATTACATGTGCAATGGCCTGAGCCAAATCGGTGGTACAGAGTTCCACAACTCGGATGGTCCGAGATGGTTTCGGCGGAAACCTAACCCTAAATTTTCAATTCAACTCTAATCTACGGAGTGTTTTGACTGGATAGAAGTGTTTCAATCGTGGTAAGAATCATAATGAACACAATGTGCTAGGAATCGGACGAGGATAGCACTGTGATCGAGTCCATACCCTAGTTCGGCGATGAACTCGCTACGGCGGCAACGGCGGGGAAGAATTCCATTGACGGCGGCAGAGACCAGCGATAGGAGGCGGCTGGCGACGAGGAGGACGATCCGGAGACCCAGAAGGCAGAGCGAGCTATGCGCGGGCGAAGGGGTTTCAGAGAAATTTCCAAATAATTTCCCGTGAGTATATATAGCCCGACCCTGTCGGTGTGACCGAGTGGAACAACTCGGTGGCACCGAGATGCATAACTGTTGACAGTTACAGCAACTCGGTGTGACTGAAAAGTTCAAATCGGTTGCACCAAGATTGAAAACCTAGATCAACTTAGTGATCTCGGTGTGACCGAAATGGAGGAATCGGTCAGACCGAAAACAAAGAAGTTTTGGAAGTTTAAGTCTATGACGAATCGGGGACTCCGAGTGCTCCTCACACAGAGTGGTTTGAATCCGACTTGATCAAATTTTGTGATGTAGCATGAATAGAGTTTGAGACGAGAAAAGCATAGATAGCTAGAGAGGGTTCTTAGGCATTCTTGTCCATCCACTTGGCAAAAGAAAAGAAAACCAATCAATCAAAACAACAAGTGGATGTCCTCGAATGAGTAAAATATGCAATCAACATGCTCACACAATAAAATGGCAATTGAAATATGTGGCAAAGCATGCACAACCAATTCTAGCATCTATCAAACAATTTGCAATGACTAGGTCATCTATATATGAGTATATTGACTTAGGAGTGAAATGAGAACATTTGATCATAGGTCATACTCATCGTTTAAGCACAAGTGGGGTTACCACTTTTACATAAAGCATTTGTTGTGTTCACACCATTAGAGTTGCTTTAGCTCAATTCTTAGAGTAAAGCTCCCCCTAGATGTGAGATCTCCCCTAAGAGGGATGAACTAACCTTGGGTTTTGTCGACGATGACATCACTGTCTACTTTTCATCCAACCCTCCACGGAGTGGTCCTGTTCATCCAGCCCTCCACGGGGTCCTGTTCATCCAGCCCCAATCAGCTCGATCGATCGGGGTCCTGTTCATCCAGAGGCAACACCACGGGGTCCTGTTCATCCACCCCCACCGGGAAGTATTCATCCAAACCCCCCAGCAACGCTCACTATTCATCCAGTGGCAGCATCGATCGGCTTCAGTTAGCAGCAGTAGCGAAGGAATCGCTCGATCAGGTTCAGTTAACAGCCATTGATCGATCGCTTGGGTTCAGTAACGCGTAGCCTGCAGTCCAATCGCTCTAGTTCAGTAGGCGAACGCCTTGCTCAGGTTCAGTTAGAGCCCAACACCTCGCACCCACGCGCGTGTGCGTACGAGAGAAACACGCAAACCTCTGTGCATCGCTCGGCCCCGACCACCCACCATAACTGGGATCACCCTGATATTTTCCTCGCCCTCGCTTCTACCATGGTTTTTTCTATCATGACGGCCCAAAGAATGTCATGCAGCTGCGTCTCCGGCCCGCCCAGGATGAAAAGCCCATTTTCTGTCATAGAAGTAGGAGCCCACCACATCTATGATGATACCGGGTTTTGTCACAATTATCGTCATAGAAGTGTCATAAGTATGACAGAAAAAATTTCGTTCGGCCCAAAATGTCACGGATGTGTCTTTTTTTGTAGTGATGGAAGATACTGACTACCTCCTGTCGCTCTATGAACAATCCAGTCACACAAAAAAGGATATTTATTTGAAGTTTTTAGAGGTGGCACATGCAAATTTACTTAGGATGGCAGGGTAATACCGCATATAGGTAGGTATGGTGGACTCATCTGGAATAACTCGGGTTTCAGGATTTTGATGCACAAGCAGTAATTCCGCTTAGTACAGGTGAAGGCTAGCAATTAGGTTGAGAAGCGGCCAGCTAGAGAGCGAAAATGGTCATGAACATGCATTATGCATAAGTAACACTGGATACTAGCATGAGTAGGATATGAACACCGTGAACATAAGTATCATAGAGGCTATGTTGGTTTTGATTCAACTGCACGCATGAACATGTACCAATTCAAGCCACTCAAACATTCATAGGAGGATACCATACCATCATACTACATCACAATTATTTTAACGCAATGTTAACATCCAAGATAAATCATTATCCACTCCTAGCTACTTAAGCATGGCATGAGAAACTATAATCTCTAGTTGTCATTGCAAACATGTTTGATCATACTAGGCTGAATCATGGATACTAGGTTAAGCATATTTACAAAAACAGAACAAGTTGAGTTCGTACCCATTTCTCTCTGCCACAACCAGTTCATCAAATATCTTCATTATTGCTTTTCACTTGCACGACCGAACGATATGGAAATAATAATAGTGCAAGTGCCGTGGACTAAGCTGGAATCTGCAACCATTTTTCTCAAAAGGAGAAGACAAGGTAATATGGGCTCTTTGTTAGATTAATAATAATGCGTATTAGAGCCACTCAACATTTTCATCGTGGTCTTCTCCTCGGTACGACTCAATAAATAGAAAAGAAATTCAGAGAAACACACTGAAAGATTTTTGGAGTTTTTGATTAAAGAGAAAAGAAAAGCAAAGCAAAAACGAGAAAAACTATTTACACGGGAAAGCTCCCAACAAGTAGAAGAAGAACAAGGAAATCTTTTTGGGTTTTCTTTTTAATACTATAACTTACTACACTAGAAAGAAAAACCGAAAAGAAGCAAGCAACATTTTGTTGGGTTTTCTCAAAGTTTTTCAACACACAAGAAGAAGGCGAGAAAATGAATCTAACATGCATAGTACAATGAAAAAGTGATACGTCTCCGTCGTATCTACTTTTCCAAACTCTTTTGCCCTTGTTTTGGAATCTAACTTGCATGATTTGAATAGAACTAACCCGGACTGACTTTGTTTTCAGCAGAATTGCCATGGTGTTATTTTTTGTGCAGAATAAAAAGTTTTCGAAATGACCTGAAACTTCACGGAGCCAAGTTTTGGAATTAATAAGAAATATTGGCAAAAGAATCAGTAGCAGGGGCCCACACCCTAGCCACAAGGGCGGGGGCATGCCCTCCGATGTTGTGGGCCTCCTAGTCCTCCATCGACCTTAACTCCCACTCCATATATTCTCTTTCGAGGAGAAAAAAATCAGAGAGAAGGATTCATCGCGTTTTATGATACGAAGCCGCCGCCAAGCCCTATTCTTCCTTGGGAGGGTAGATCTGGAGTCCGTTTTGGGCTCCGGAGAGGGGAACCCGTCGCCATCATCATCTTCAACCATCCTCCATCTCCAATTCCATGATGCTCGCCACCGTGCGTGAGTAATTCCATCATAGGCTTGCTGGACCGTGATGGGTTGGATGAGATTTACCATGTAATCGAGTCAGTTTTGTTAGGGTTTGATCCCTAGTATCCACTATGTTCTAAGATTGATGTTGCTATGACTTTGACATGCATAATGCTTGTCACTAGGGCCCGAGCGCCACGATTTCAGATCTGAACCTATTATGTTTTCATGAATATATTTGTGTTCTTGATCCTATCTTGAAAGTCAATAGTCACCTGCTACGTGTTATGATCCGGCAACCTCGGAGTGACAATAGTCAGGACCAGTCTCGGTGATGACCGTAGTTTGAGGATTTCATGTATTCACTAAGTGCTAATGCTTTGTCTGGTACTCTATTAAAAGGAGGCCTTAATATCCCCTAGTTTCCAATAGGACCCCACTGCCACAAGAGGGTAGGACAAAAAGTGTCATGCCAGTTCTTTTCCATAAGCACGTATGACTATATTCAGAATACATGCCTACATTATATTGATGAATTGGAGCTAGTTCTGTGTCACCCTATGTTATAACTGTTGCATGATGAATGCCATCCGACATAATTATCCATCATTGATCCATTGCCTACGAGCTTTTCACATATTGATCTTTGCTAAGTTACTTTTCTGTTGCCACCGTTCCGATTGCTACAATACTGCTACTATTACTTTTGCCACTATTACTATTACTTCCATACTACTTTGCTACTAAATACTTTGCTGCAGATATTAAGTCTTTCAGGTGTGGTTGAATTGACAACTCATCTGCTAATACTTGAGAATATTCTTTGGCTCCCCTTGTGTCGAATCAATAACTTTGGGTCGAATACTCTACCATCGAGAACTGTTGCGATCCCCTATACTTGTGGGTTATCAAGACCATTTTCTGGCGCCGTTGCCGGGGAGCATAGCTCTATTCTTTGAGTAACTTGGGATTTATATCTGTTGATCACTACGTGGAATTTGAAAGATCAAAGAACGAAGATTTTTCCCTCAACTACGAGGGGAGGTAAGGAACTGCCATCTAGCTCTGCAATTGATTCTCCTTCTGTTTTGAGTAAACTTACGACACCTACACCTGCTATTGATTCCGATATGTCGCACGTTATTGATGATCCCACTTCTACTATGCACGATGCTTATGATGATACTACTTATGTGCTTGATGATACTATGCCACTAGGTGAATTTCTTGATGAACAACTTGCTAGGGTTAGAGAGAATGAAATTACTGAAACTAATGATATTATTGAAAATGATGATTATGATTCTCCCCTAGATATGAATTGCCTGTTGTTCCTGAGAGTTATATTGTGGATGAAGAAACTGCTAGAGACTTCTTTGCCTGCAATGATAGAGAAGATCTTAAGAAACTGTTAGCTAAGCTAAAAGAAAAATCCCTCAATGCTAAAATGAAATATGATCCCACTTTTGCTACTTCACCTATCTTTGTTACTAATAAGGATTATGAATTCTCTGTCGATCCTGAGTTAATTACTTTGGTTGAATTTGATTCTTTTCATGGTTATGAATCTAAAACTCTTGTGGCACATCTTACTAAACTGAATGATATAGCCACCCTATTTGCTCATGAGGAAAAATTAGCTATTACTATATTCTCAAATTGTTTCCTTTCTCATTAAAGGGTGATGCTAAGATATGGTTTAATTCTCTTGCTCCTGGTTGTGTGCATAGTCCACAGGATATGATTTATCACTTCTCTGCAAAATATTTCCCCGCTCATAAGAAACAAGCTGCTTTAAAAGAAATATTTAATTTTGTGCAAATTGAAGAAGAGAGTCTCCCACAGGCTTGGGGGAGGCTTCTCCAATTACTTAATGCTTTGCCTGATCATCCTCTCAAGAAAAATGAAATACTTGATATCTTTTATAATGGACTAACTGATGTTTCCAGAGACCACCTGGACAGTTGTGCTGCTTGTGTTTTCAGGGAAAGAACTATTGAGCAAGCTGAGTTGCTATTGAATAATATTCTGAGTAATGATAACAATTGGACACTTACTGAACCAACTCCGAAGAAGAGTGTATTCTATTTCTCAGTCCTGAAGATATGCAAGAGGCAAAGAAATCTATGAAAGAGAAAGGTATTAAAGCTGAAGATGTTAAAAATTTACCGCCTATTGAAGAAATGCATGGTCTTGATAGCCCGACACAGGTAGTAGAGGTAAACTCTCTCCGTAGATTTGATGAAGGTGATATTCCTCATAATAAGTCTGCTAGACAATGCTTGGATGAGTTTGATAATTTTATTGCTAAACAAGAGAACTTCAATGCTTATGTTAGTAGACAATTGAAACGTAATGCTTACATGCTTGACCACCTGGGTGATTATATGAGTAGAACTATTACTGTTCTCAAGCTTATTTGTAAACATGCTTCCATGGTGACAACTCAAGTAGAACAAGTACTTAAAGCTCAGGACGATTTGCTTAATGAGTTGAATAGTAAGAATAGTGATAATGCTGTTAGGGTAATGACCAGAGGTGGTGAAATGACCCAGGAACCTTTGTATCCTGAGGGTCATCCTAAGAGAGTTTAGCAGGATTCTCAGAGAACTAATACTGATGCACCTAGTCCTCATACTAAAAAGAAAAAGAAAACTGATAGGACTCTGCATGCTAGTGAACATGCTGTAGACACACCTGAGAATCCCAATGATATTTCTATTTCTGATTCTAAGACACAGTCCGGTAATGAACATGAACCTAGTGCTAATGTTAGTGATGATGTTCATGTTGATTCTCAACCTAGTAATGATAATGATGTAGAGATTGAACCTGTTGTTGATCTTGATAACCCACAATCAAAGAATCAATGTTATGATAAGAGAGACTTCGTTGCTAGGAAACATGGTAAAGAAAGAGAACCATGGGTTCAGAAACCCATGCCCTTTCCTCCTAAGCCATCCAAGAAAAAGGACGGTGAGGATTTTGAGCGCTTTGCTAAAATGATTAGACTTATCTTTTTGCATATGCATTTGACTGATATGCTTAAAATGCCTCCTTATGCTAAGTACATGAAATATATTGTTACTAATAAAGAAAGATACCGGAAGCAGAAATTTCCACCATGCTTGCTAATTATACTTTTAAGGTTGGAATACCAAAGAAACTAGAAGATCGGGGAGTACCAACTATACCATGCTCCATTAAAAGAAACTACGTTACAACTGCTTTATGTGATCTTGGAGCTGGTGTTAGTGTTATGCCTTTCTCTTTGTACCATAGACTTGAATTAAATAAGTTGACACCTACTGAAATTTCTTTGCAAATGGCTGGTAAATCAACTACTATACCCATCGGTATTTGTGTAGATGTGCCTGTTGTGGTTGCAAACGTTACTATCTTAATGGACTTTGTTATTCTTGATATTCCCGAGGACAACAGTATGTAGATCATCCTTGGTAGATCATTTTTGAATACTGCAGGGGCTATTATTGATTGCGACAAAGGCAATATCACTTTTCATGTTAATGGTAATGAGCATACGGTACACTTTCTGAAGAAACAACCTCAAGTTCATAGTAGCAATTCTATTGGAAAAAATTAAACTATTACTATTGGAGGTTTTGAATTTCCTCTTCCTACTGTCAAAAAGAAATATGATATCCTTATTGTTGGGGAAATGCATACCCCCGTTGAGGTAACCTAGTGTTATTCGAGAGTTCTCTAGTTTCATGTCATTCGGAAGAAGTTTGTTAACAAGATTTGATCAACCTTGTTAATGGATTCCTTTTGATGGGCATGAGATGGATGAATTTAGAAGGCAACTCTCTGTACCCACCTTTTACTTTCTGTTATTTAGATTAAATAAAGCAAAAATAATATTTTCTGTCTGTTTTCTGAATTATCCATGCAATAAAAAATGTCCCAAAAATAAAAGTTCTCCAAATGCCGTGAAAATTGGATATGATTTTTTATATAATAATTTAGAATTTCTGGTACAAAGAACACACCAGGGGGCCTCACTAGCTGGCCACAAGGGTGGAGGGCGCGCCCACCCCCTAGGGCGTGCCCCCTATCCTTGTGGGGCCCATGTGGCCCCCTCCACTTATTCCATCACACATTCACTCCTTCCTCAAGAAAAAATCACTCCATAGCTCAAACTCGTGTTCTTGCTCATCTTGCTACCATTTTTATCTCCTTGCTCAAAGCTCCATTCAGAAAACTGCTTTGGGGGATTGTTCTTCGGTATGTGACTCCTCCAATGGTCCAATTAGTTTTTGTTCTAGTGCTTTATTCATTGATAATTTTTGTGGTTGTGGTGACCTTGTTCTTGAGCTTGCATGTCAAATTTATATGGTCCAAAGTAGTTTTGATGCATGATATAACCTCTAGGCACTTGTAGGAATAGTTGCTATCAATCTTGTCGAGTCTGGTTCACTTTTATTTTGAGTCACTAAAAATTTCAGAGGAAGAAAATGTTGAGGATATTGTTGAGAGGTTCCTCGAGCCGTGGCTCAAAGGAAAAAGAAATGAGGAGAATGAAAAGCACAAGTATAATCTTCCTCGCCCCGCAGAAATTTGGCCGTGTGGATGGCCATGTGATGCATTCTTACAAGCAGTCAGGATTTATGATGATTTCTATTATTTTGCTGGGAATGCAGGCATCACCGACTTCCTCCTCGACCAGCGTGATCAGTATCTCCTACTCACTAATACTTGCGTGCAAACTTTTCATTTTCATGCTAGGAGATCACCACCCATGGTAGACTTTCACTTATATGATGAGTACAAAGAAATGACGCTTTATGACTTTTGTGAGGTTTGTAAATTACCTTATGAGGGTAGCATCGAGGAGCCACGTCCTAATGATGTGGAAGGCCTTATTAATGAAATTACCGTAGGGAAAAATAGAGGAGTGTCGGGAGCGAGAGTGGCTAGTATTCATTTCCTTGTTTTACGCTATCACTCATTATTTGTTGGGAGATGTTTAATTAGTCATGGAGAGAGTGGAGGCCTTAGTGCCCCTGACCTCGCCATTTTGTGCCACACTTTACATAAAGATATAACTTACATTTTGGGTGCTATGGTTGCTAGACGGTTTAGTATGACCCATGCAAAGGGTCCTATTTTCGGAGGTATCTTTGCCTCCCGCCTTGCTAAACATTTTGAGATACCCATTAGGCACTATGAAAAGAGGAGAAATTGTTACCCACTATACATTTAGATTATGACAACATGGTAGCACATAAGTTTAGTCGCCATGATGAGGAAAAGAGACTTATTTATAACCTGACATTCATGCTAATGGGGAACACAGTATTTCAAAAAAAATTCCTACGATCATGCAAGGTCTATCTAGGACATGCATAGCAATTAGAGGGGAGAGTGTGTCTACTTACCCTCGTAGACTAAAAGCGGAAGCGTTTAGTAATGCGGTTGATGTAGTCGAACATCTTCGTGGTCCAACCAATCAAGTAACAAACGCACGACACCTCCGCAATCTGCACACATTTAGCTCAGTGACGTCCCTTGTACTCTTGATCCTATTGAGGCCGAGGGTGAGTTGGGTCAGCATGATGGTGTGTTAACGGTGATGATGAAGTTACCAACGCAGGGCTTCGCCTAAGAAGTACAACAATATGACCGAGGCAGAAAACTATGGAGGGGGGCACCGCACATGAATAAAGATCAACTTGTGTGTCTATGGGGTGCCACCTCCCTTGTATATAAAGGAGGGGAGGAGGGGGCCGGCCGGACACAAGGGCGCGCCCACGGGGGAGAATCCTACTCCTACTGGGACTAGGTTTCCCCCTTTCCTAGTCCAACTAGGAGAAGACGGAAGGAGAGGGAGAGTGTCGGTGTCAAAACCGGTGGATCTCGGGTAGGGGGTCCCGAACTGTGCAAGGGACACGAAGTTTTACCCAGGTTCGAGCCCTCTTGATGGAGGTAAAACCCTTTGTCTTGCTTGATTAATATTGATGATATGGGTAGTACAAGAGTAGATCTACCACGAGATCAGAGAGGCTAAACCCTAGAAGCTAGCCTATGGTATGATTGTTGATGTGTATGTTGTCCTACGGACTAAAACCCTCTGGTTTATATAGACACCGGAGAGGGTTAGGGTTACATAGAGTCGGTTACAATGGTAGGAGATCTGAACATCCGTATCACCAAGCTTGCCTTCCACGCCAAGGAAAGTCCCTTCCGGACATGGGACGGAGTCTTCAATCTTGTATCTTCATAGTCCAGGAGTCCGGCTGAAGGTATAGTTCGGCTATCCAAACACCCCCTAATCAAGGACTCCCTCAGTAGCCCCCGAACCAGGCTTCAATGACGATGAGTCCGGCACGCATATTGTCTTCGGCATTGCAAGGCGGGTTCTCCTCCAAATTCCGTGTACCTGTTTGAATAAAGTCCGGTTTCTTGTAGATGTTGTGCTCCTTGGCTTCTACGCCCAATAATGGCCGTCTCCCACGTGTCAAACGAATATGAAAAGTCTGAGTGTTTTTACGTTCACACCCCTAGCCGTGTAAATGAGCTGCCCTACGTAAGGGGACGAGGATTAGATCCAATCCACACCTTCTCCCATCCACGAGTGTTCATCAGAGCGCATCCGACAAAGGTCCATTCCACCATGGCCAGCCGCCGCAACTCTTCCACTCGCCCTTCTAGCCCTAAGCCTGGATATTGGGAGAGATGTTCTACTCCGCATAGCGAGCTAGTGACGCTCCAGACCAAGGGATTTCTCCCCCCGGCCTATATGGTCCCAGTTCGAGCCGGTCTTGCCGTCTACAACGGCGGAGAGCAAGCAGAGAATGCCCCTAATCCATCCAAAGGAGAGCGGGTGTGCCTTGTCCCTTACTTAATAAGGGGACTCGGATTTCCCATCCACCCATTTCTCCAGGGGCTGCTGGAGTTCTACGGCCTCCAGCTACATCATCTCACGCCTGCCTCAGTATTGCATATCCCGGGCTTTGTAGCCCTCTGCGAGCTGTTCTTGGGTATTGAAGCTCATTTCGGACTGTGGAAGGAGCTATTTTGACTCGTGCCCCGTTCCAAGAAAGGGTCAATGTATCAAGTGGGTGGAGCGAAAGTATGGTGCATCGCCGGGACCGGATATCTGTCCGGAACCCCAAAGAAGGCGTCCGAAGATTGGCCCTCGGAATGGTTCTATATAGAAGACGTCCCGCTGCGGGATCCTGTCCGGATCGGCCTCCCATAATTCGATAGTGCTCCCTTAAAGAAGCGCCTAAGCTGGCATGCACGGATCCCTCAAAGGGAAAGTGATAGGGACATCGTTTACCTGATGGGCCGAATAAGATTGTTGGCCCATTCCGGACTAGCCATGATCGGAGTTATGGCCGAATGCATCATGTGGGGGGTGCAGCCGCTTCAGTATAGAAGTCACCCCATGTGGGATTTCAACGGGGAGGACGACGCCACCCGCTATGGCCGTAAAGGGCCGGATTCAGTTGCCGCTCTATTAAAGATCTTATCCACTTTGTACAAGGGAGAAGAGGAGGAATTTCTCCGCGTCAACCCACAGGGTGGATTCTCTATGCACAATCCCCCAAGCTGGTTAAGTGGTCGCATTTACTTGCTCATCCGTTTAGTGTTCCCATTGTTAAATACTTAGTCTGATGACTTCAACGCAGGACTTGCGCCGGGCTATTAAGGAAATAAGCAGCCCACCTCCACAACCCGAGGACCCAGGACGGTCTCTCGACCCGGCCTCTCAAGAGGATCCTGACATATCTGCGGAGCTGATTGATGGAGTGTTCCATCAATTGAGCAAGGACAACGCCTTGGTGACCATTACGGCCGATTACCCAGGGCTAATCCCGACGCTCCAGGTACCTGAGATCGAAGTCCCAGTACCCCCGATAGGGGTCCGTCCACGCGTGTTCAATTTCCTGACTGCAACTGAACTCTGCAGGGGAGGTTTTTGAGGCGGAAGGCCGAACCTGTGGCGACAAGCCAATGAGGGGCCGTAGGGCCCCGTTGGCAGAAAAGAGGTGTAGTCCGGACCGAGGCATCGACGCAAAGGTATGGCGCGCCCCTTTATCCTAGTTGTTATACCTTCGAGGCACATTTGACACTCGTGCCCTCTTCAGGTCAAAGAGACCTCGCCGGACTATATCCGGAGAGGCTGCCAATCACGCCTCCACCAGCGAGGCTCCAAAGCCTGGTCTGGGGGCGGAGGAGAACGCAAGGCATGTGCCAGACGTTCCTCCGATGGAGGATGTGGACGGGTTGTCTGCCACCAACTCTGAGGTGGAAAGCGCCATGAACCACAGGCGTCGCCGGACAATTCTTCGCGACACTTGCTTCTCCCAAGAGGCGTTAGATGCCTTCAATTCGAGAGCTGCGCACCTCCGTGCTGCTCAAAATGGTCTAGCCAGAGCCACAGAGCAATATGCAAAAGACACACGGGTAAGAAAATTTTGGTAAATATATATGTAGCAGGAGCCCGCGAGACTTGAAACAGTTAGAATAACTGGTTTAAGGATCATTTGATATGCAGGTTCTTACAGAAAAGAATTCCCTACTGTCCCAGGAGCTGGAAGAGTGCAAAGCTCAACTGGAGGCCGCACTAGCCGCGACACGGGAGCCTAAGGAGACCCCCTCTGGTAATATACATTTCGATAGAAAAGTATGTTGCGAGGCACGGCTTTGGTGCGAATCTGACAAATAAAATTGCAGATGGCGCCGGATTGAATCCGGAAAGGCAACACCTCCTACGCCAACTAAAGGCTAGTGAGAGGGTGCTATTGAAGGTGATGGGGGAGAAGAACGTTCTCCAAGATGCCAACACCCGACTGGGCGTCGAGCTGAAAGATGTTCGTGCCCAGCTGTCAGACTCCGTGAAGGAGAATCAGCGGCTTCGGCGCGGCATATTTAGTAAGTGCTTGAACGAACCTTTTGAAAGAAAGTCCGGCAGGGAGGTCGATTGACAAAGCAATGTCCGTAGGTGTGTTAACAGGTCGTCCTGCAGAGGAGATGCCCGGTTCTATGGGTGACCTTCTTCCCGAGCTCTCGCAACTGCTCGATCGAGTTCGGCAGGCGATGCGAGGCGTCGTCCAGGCCCTGTGGCCATCCGTCTTCACGCCCGAAGGTCTTGGAGAGCTTGCGGAGAAGCTAAGGGGAACACGGCGGCGCTTCCAGTTGTGGAAGATATCAGCCTGCCGTCAAGGCGCTAGGGAGGCCTGGGCCATGGTGAAGACGCGGTACTCAAAGGCTGACCCCAACCACATGGCCAAGGTCGGTCCTATAGGGCCTGATGGGAAGGAGATCCCTGTAAGCTTAGTGTACGGCCAAGTAGAGTTGGTCGCAAAGTATTCCCAGCAGGACTGTAAATTAGACAGCCTGTTAGATGGTATTGAAGAGGAATACAATGAGTCAAAATGACTATGTAATTGAATTGGCATTTATAATGCCTTCTAGCCGGATTGTAGATCATTTGTCATGGCTGACCTTTTTGCTTCAACCTCGGGGCCTGACGGTCCGGAGTGTGTCCGAATTCCCATGCGGTTATATAGGAACCGGGGAATGCGTGGAGACCAGGCGTAGGGGTCATTAGTGCGTGAACAGACAAGTGCCCGACTAGTTATGTTATATTACATGGTTAGTAAGAAACATTTTCCAGGGAGAATAGTTCCATTAGGGGTTCCTTTCCCTGGGGGCATGCCCTAAAGTGCATGTCCATGCTGCGAAAAGAAACGCAGGAAAACGCCTGGGGGCACATAGATAAAGAAAAAGATCATCTTTAGTTCACCGACCCAATATTCTCTTAAGAACGCTAGCTTTCGGCTTCACCCAGTCTAAGGTACACGTCCGGCTTATCCGGCAATAACAATCGCAGAGGTGCTCCCTTTACCACCTAGCCGAATAATCGGGAACATAGGGGTAAGCACAGGAGCCAGGCAACCCAGCTTGGCCAAAACTTAAGTCATATCGATGCATATAATGGTGAATAAAAGGTACATGTGGAAGTTTGACACATGTGTTAGGCATGAAGCCCGTATAAATAAGCTTATGTTTAACGAAGCCCCCAGGTTTACTGAGCGCGGATGGCGTGTCAATGTGTGAGCCTTTAAAGGTTATAAGAGAGAGAAAGAGGGAGAAGGAGAGAACTGTAAGACGGACAGTATATAAAAAATGGGCAGAGTAAGGAGACGAACACACGATCCGGTGCTAGGCATAGCATCTTCGGAGGCGGGCTACGTTCCATGGGTTCGACACAAGTCGGTTATCCGATGTGTTTCGCAGGCGGTATGCTCCACCAGTCAGGACTTGGTCAATTATGAAGGGACCTTCCCACTTGGGCTTGAGTTTGTCCTTTTTCTTGTCCGGCAGGCGTAGAACTAATTCACCAACGTTGTAATTTTTGGCCCGTACTTCTCTGCTTTGGTATCTTTGAGCTTGTTGTTGATAGAATGCGGAACGGGCTTTCGCCATGTCCTGCTCCTCCTCTAATGCGTTCAAACTGTCCTGCCGATCGAGCTCGACTTCTCTTTCCTCGTACAGGCGCACTCGAGGTGAGTCATGAATTATGTCGCAAGGCAAAACTGCCTCTGCGCCGTACACCATGAAGAATGGTGTGTATCCGGTGGTGCGATTCGGCGTGGTCCGCAGCCCCCAGAGTACGGAGTCGAGCTCGTCTACCCAGTGCGTGTTAGATTCCTTGAGGGACTGCACTAGTCTGGGTTTGATGCCGCTCATGATAAGACCATTTTCACGTTCGACCTGGCCGTTAGTTTGTGGGTGATAGACGGAAGCATAATCGAGCTTTATGCCCATGTTTTTGCACCAGAGTTTTACCTCGTCGGCCGTAAAGTTCGTGCCATTATCAGTGATGATGCTGTGGGGGACGCCGTAACGGTGTACAACCCCGGATATGAAGTCTATCACAGGTCCGGATTCGGCCGTCTTAATAGGCTTGGCTTCTATCCATTTGGTGAACTTATCCACCATGACCAGTAAGTATTTGTGCTTGTGGGTTCCGCCTTTAAGGGGTCCAACCATATCAAGCCCCCAGACCGCAAAGGGCCAAGTGATGGGGATAGTTTGGAGGGCGGTGGGTGGCATATGGCTTTGGTTTGCAAAGAGCTGGCAACCGGTGCATCGTTGGACGAAGTCCTGAGCGTCTGCCCGGGCCGTCGGCCAATAAAAGCCTGTACGAAAGGCCTTGCTTACCAGGGACCGGGCTGCAGCGTGATGACCTCCGAGTCCGCATGGATTTCAGCCAGGAGATTCCGCCCCTCCTCTTCGGAGATGCACCTTTGAAGGACTCCGGTAGTGCTTTTCTTATAAAGCTCTCCCTCGTGGACTCTGTAGGCTTTGGATCGCCGCTCTATGCAGCGTGCCTCATTCTGGTCCTCGGGGAGTTCCTGCCTAGTAAGGTAGGCGAGGAATGGTTCTGTCCATGGGGCAATGACGGCCATTATTACGTGGGCTGAAGGTGTTATTTCAATGGCAGAGCCTCCGATTGTGTCAGAATGTTCGGTGTCGGGCAGTGCCATTGGGTCCGGGCTGTTATTGTTAGGCTCCCCTTCCCATGCCACGGATGGCTTGAGAAGCCTTTCCAAGAAGATGTTGGGGAGGGGACTACATCGCGTTTTGCGCCAATGCGCGCCAGGACATCTGCCGCCTGATTATTTTCCCGGGCTATATGGTGAAATTCAAGCCCCTCGAACCGAGCTGACATTTTAAGGATGGCGTTGCGGTAAGCTGCCATTTTCGGATCTTTGGCATCGAAGTCTCCATTTATTTGGGAGATTGCGAGGTTCGAGTCCCCGCGCACCTCTAGGCGTTGGATGCCCATGGATACTGCCATCCGGAGACCATGTAGAAGGGCCTCATATTCTGCTGCATTGTTGGAGTCCATGTACAGAATCTGTAGTACGTATTGAACTGTGTCTCCTGTGTGGGATGTCAAAACGACTCCAGCCCCCAGTCTAGCGAACATTTTGGAACCGTCGAAATGCATGATCCAGTTTGAATATGTGCCGTACTCTTTAGGGAGTTCAGCCTCCGTCCATTCTGCGATGAAGTCGGCCAAAACTTGTGACTTGATTGCTCGTCGTGGCTTATAAGTTATGTCGAACGGGAGGAGCTCGATGGCCCATTTCGCAATCCGGCCCGTTGCGTCATGGTTGTTTATAATGTCGTTAAGTGGTACTTCCGAGGCTACTGTTATTGAACACTCTTGAAAGTAGTGTCCTAGCTTCCGGGATGCCATGAATACCGCATACACAATCTTTTGATAATGCGGGTACCGTGATTTGCAGGGAGTGAGGACAGTGGACACATAATAGACCGGCCTTTGAAGGGGGAATTTGTGTCCGTCCGCTTCTCGTTCGACGACGAGCACTGCGCCTACAACCTGATGTGTTGCTGCGATGTACAATAGCATTGGTTCGCCAATGTTTGGCGCGGCCAGGACTGGGTTTGTTGCCAATATGGCTTTTATTTCGTCGAGTCCGGCCGTGGCTGCATCCGTCCATTCGAAGTGTTCGGTGCGCCGAAGGAGGCGGTAAAGGGGTAGGGCCTTTTCTCCCAAGCGGGAGATAAAGCGGCTTAGAGCCGCCATGCATCCGGTTAACTTTTGTATTTGTTTGAGGTCCTTTGGGATATCCAGTTGCGACAGAGCTCGGATCTTGGCTGGATTTGCTTCAATTCCTCTACTGGATACAATGAAGCCCAAGAGCATTCCGGCTGGAACGCCGAAAACGCATTTTTCCGGGTTGAGCTTGATGTCGTATGTTCGGAGATTATCGAATGTGAGCCTCAAGTCGTCTACTAGAGATTCAACATGTCTTGTTTTGACGACCACATCATCTACGTATGCCTCCATTGTTTTACCGATCTGGCTTGCCAGACATGTCTGCATCATGCATTGATATGTTGCGCCAGCGTTTTTGAGCCCGAAGGGCATCATGTTGAAGCAGAATGGCCCGTATGGTGTGATAAATGCCGTTGCGGCTTGGTCTAGTTATGCCATCTTGATTTGATGGTAGCCAGAATATGCGTCAAGGAAACACAACGAATCGTGTCCTGCGGTTGCATCGATAATTTGATCGATGCGGGGGAGGGGAAGGGATCCTTTGGGCAAGCCTTGTTAAGGTCTTTAAAATCAACACACATGCGCCAGGATTTGTCCTTCTTTGGTACCATCACCAGGTTTGCTAGACAGTCCGGATGTTTTATATCTCTGATGAATCCGGCCTCTAATAGCTTTGCTAGCTCCTCTCCCATAGCCTGTCTCTTAGGTTCGGAAAAACGCCGAAGAGCCTATTTGACAGGTTTGAATCCTGTTTGGATATTTAAGCTGTGCTCGGCCAGCCTGCGTGGGATTCCTGGCATGTCTGAAGGGTGCTAGGCGAAAATGTCCTAGTTCTCTCGTAGGAACTCTCGCAATCCGGCGTCGACATCAGGGTTTAACTGTGCCCCGATGGAAGCTGTTTTATTGGGGTCCGTTGGATGGACTTGGAATTTGACTATTTCGTCCGCTGGTTTAAAGGAGGTTGATTTGGATCGTTTGTCGAGTACCACATCGTCCCTATTCTCCGTAGAGCGCAGCGCAGTCAGCTCCTCAGCCGCTAGGGCTTCAGATAGTGCCTCGAGGGCCAGTGCGGCTGTCTTGTTTTCGGCGCGGAGTGCTACGTCCGGATCACTAGCGAGAGTGATGATCCCGTTAGGCCCGGGCATCTTGAGTTTCATGTACCCGTAATGGGGTATTGCTTGGAAGATTGTTAATGCTTCCCGCCCTAGCAGAGCGTCATAACCGCTGCTGAACAGGGCCACATGGAACGTGACCTCTTCGGACCTCTAATTGTCCGGCGTGCCGAACACCACATCTAGTGTGATTTTTCCTGTACAGCGCGCTTCCCGACTAGGGATTATTCCTCTAAAGGTTGTGCTGCTTCGCATGATGCGGTTCCAGTCTATATCCATTTTTTGAAGAGTTTCCTTATAGATGAGGTTCAATCCGCTGACGCCGTCCACGAGTACCTTGATAAGACGAAACCGTCCACTATTGGACTGAGGACCAATGCAGCTGGTGCTCGGGCTGTTCGGAATTTAGGTTCATCACTAGTGTTAAAGGTAATGGCCATGTCACTCCATGGGTTTATTGTTGCTACTTGGTAGACTTCGGCAAGGCTGCGGAGTGTCCTTTTTCGCATATTATTTGATGCGAAGGTCTCGAAGACTGTTAATACCGTATTGGTGTCTCTGGGCGGCTTTATGTGGCCTCCGGAATTAGGAGGTTTTCGCCAATTTTGGCCACCTGTCGGAGTATCCAACATGCTCTAAGGCTGTGAGTTGGTGTGGCGTCCTCTGTACTATGAATTTTACAGGGTCCGTTAAGCCATCCTTCCAATATGGTTCCATGCCCTGTAGAGGGTTTTTGCCTTTTGGTGTTTGACCCGGGTGTCTGGCGATGATGCACCCTTTTATTTCGGACTGGGCTTGCCTTGAGGGCCGGATTGTCCCAAAATTTTGATTCGGTTTTCCGGGCGCTTTCCATCGCACAGTACTTTCGTACTATGGACGCTAAGTCAGCGAAGCGTGTAATATCATGGCGACTTATGGCATTGAGTATTCCCTTGTCCGTGCAATTATTGCAGAAGAATGAAATTGCGTCTTCCTCGCGGCAGCCCTTTATCCTGTTCATAACCAGGAGGAATCTGGCCCAGTAATGATGTACTATTTCTTTGGGCTCTTGCCTGATTTGGGATAGATCGCTAATGTTCGGGTGGGTGGGTGGAATTAAATCCAAAGCCTTACCCCTTCTAAGGCTCAGAGGCCGAGGAATTTCCGAACTCGAGAATTTGGATTCCTGGATGTCGTCCAATGAATCCAGTCCGTCGCCTGATTCTAGGTTCAGGTCTTGAGTGATATCCTCCCCTCCGCGACATCCGGCTTGGAGGGATCGGGAATCCGGACGTAGCAAGTCCTTAAGATAGATGAAGGGTCGCCGCACTGTCCCTCTACCACGGCAACGTGATGGGTGGCTTGGGGAGAGTTAATCTCTCTCAGATCGGTTTTAGGCCCAATCTGGTCGTAATCCGTAGCGACTCCCAGGGCGGCGAAGCGATCCAAGAGCTCATTTATGGAGGAAAGCTCTATTGGATCTAACTGCTCGGCAAGTTCTGAGTTGACATGAAGATTGGTTTCGATGGCTCGAGAGGTCATCGTCGGCGCAGAAGCCGAACAGATGGTCATAAGAAAACCACCTAGCCGGAGGGTTTGGCCGACAACCAAAGCTCCCTTAGCAACGGTGCCGTCTTTAAAGACAGGGCGAGGCATCCTTCCTGATGGCAACGACACAGAGGAACTCTCAATGAAAGCACCAATGTCGGTGTCAAAACAGGCGGATCTCGGATAGGGGGTCCCGAACTTTGCGTCTAGGACGGATGGTAACAGGAGGCAAGGGACACGAAGTTTTACCCGGGTTCGGGCCCTCTCGATGGAGGTAAAACCCTACGTCCTGCTTGATTAATATTGATGATATGGGTAGTACAAGAGTAGATCTACCACGAGATCAGAGAGGCTATACCCTAGAAGCTAGCCTATGGTATGATTGTTGATGTGTATGTTGTCCTACGGACTAAAACCCTCCGGTTTATATAGACACCGGAGAGGGTTAGGGTTACATAGAGTCGGTTACAATGGTAGGAGATCTGAACATCCATATCACCAAGCTTGCCTTCCACGCCAAGGAAAGTCCCTTCCGGACACGGGACGGAGTCTTCAATCTTGTATCTTCATAGTCCAGGAGTCCGGCTGAAGGTATAGTTCGGCTATCCGAACACCCCCTAATCCAGGACTCCCTCAGAGAGGGAGAGGGAAAGAGGGGCCGCTCCCCACTCCCCTTGTCCTATTCGGACTCCCCTTGGAGGGGCACCTCCTGGCTGCGGCCCTCTCTC